>NC_142745.1:17210000-17307500 GCF_051943395.1 Hippocampus bargibanti
TCACCTCATCAGCATGACTAAGCCGACATGGTATCTATCTATCTATCTATCTATCTATCCATCTATCTATCTATCTATCTATCTATCTATCTATCTATCTATCTATCTATCTATCTATCTATCTATCTATCTATCTATCTATCTATCTATCTATCTATCTATCTATCTATCTATCTATCCTCCCAGTCATCCCCCAGTCCCACTTTATCTATTAACGTATTATTTATCTATTAACGTATTTATCTATTTACTTATTCACTTGTCAATCAATTTATTTATTCGTTTATTTATTTTTATGTAATGATTCCCATTGTGGCACATAAAACAGAATACAACATCCGACTGGGTAACTTTTTTGGAACAATTTTGGATAACAGGGACAATGGGAAATTTACCAAGTTGCTCTTGAATTTGACTTCAAATTGGATTATAAAAAGTTGAAAGAAGTCTTCTAGCTTACCTGGATGAACACTCAAATTAAAATATTTGAAAAAGATATCCAGCCCATATGATTTATCGAAAGTGACTATCTCGAGTCCTTCCATGTGTAAAGAGTCACTTTCGTGTAAACGTTAGTGTATCCAATATTTACAATCCAAAAACCGTAAAGTGGTCAGAAAGACGTCGGACATAGAGTATCAAGGAACAACTGGAGGCGGACTTTCCTCTTTCTTCCCATGCATACCCCTGCGGATGCGGAGCAGCGTGAGGGCAGGTTACACTCTCATGCTCGCTGTAATTCCCAGCGACAGCGCTATTGCTGGGGGCCAGGCCTCCCATAACCTCCCCAAAGCCGCCTTCACAATCAGGCCCCACGGACACCGACACCCCCACCCCCGTCTCCGTCTGGTTCACTCGTACCGCTCATATTTGCTTTTACCTGCCACTGGTAGGTTCGTTGACTGCCGCTTTGTTTTGTTGACGTAACTCGTATGATGCTTCAAGGAAAAGCAAAAAAGCGAAAAAGCAAAACATAAATCTATCTATCTATCTATCTATCTATCTATCTATCTATCTATCTATCTATCTATCTATCTATCTATCTATCTGTCTATATATATATATATATATATATATATATATATATATATATATATATATATATATATATATATATATATATATATATATATATATATTTGGATAGCTCAGTTGATAAGGCATTCGTATTGTAGCCCCTTATAATGTGGTGTATCTTACAAGCCGCGACAGTAGAGGCTGGGTTACAGACTACTTTTAGTGGGGGTAATGGAGTTGGTGGCTGTTTACAGTAGTTGTAAGCTGTTGTGGCTCAATATTACTTCACATTTTAGGCGCACCTGTGTATAAGGCGCAGGGCCATCTTTTGAAGACAATTAAAGCTTTTGGGTGCGCCTTACACATTGGAAAACACATTGTTTTTATCATCCTGGTGAGGTGAGCGGTATGCTCAACAAAACCATTTTCAAAAGGCCTTCCAAACATCGGTAAAAAAATGTTAAAAATCAGTACGAGTCCACAAAGCAGGATTTACTCTGTACGGGTCCGCCGTAGTTGACCCGCGTGCCAACCTAAGGGCAAGTGTTTGACTCCGCATGACAACATAGCTTTTCCAACCTGATTAAAGGCAGAGTGAGTCACAGCTAGACGGTCCTGCATTCTCCCTCCCACTCTTTATTTTTATTTATTTTTTCTCAGAGAAAAAAAAAACAAACCAGGCCATTCATAGCTACTATCAGCTCCACTGTCGGGTCAGGTTCACTTAACGAGGATGTGAGGAAGTGGATCGTTATCGCGGAGAACACCTGAGGCGCTGGAGCGGAATTCTTAATGTCAAAAATGAATATGCAAATACCACCAAATGTCACAACACGTGCCTGAGTCATGCTCTGATCCGAGGGCACCGGAGCCGGGACGCACACGAGATGCCCCCGAAGAATCCAAGCCCTACCGCCAGCGAGCGCGAGATGCCGGTCCGCCAGCCAAAAGCGCACAGATCTGAGAATGGGCCCAACATTTATAGGGACAAAACTTGTCATTTGCTCGTCCTAAAAGCCTTCTGGCATGTTTCCCAGCAGTCTTCCTGTTTTACGGACGCTTACTAAAGCAGAAGAGCGTTGACGGAAGGGGGGGGGGGGTGCAGATGCATGACAGCATAACAGATTGTAAAACGAAGACCTGTACTCGCGTCGAGGTACACACCTGCGGGAAGTCAGTTTGAAGACCGTGACGGTTGCAAAGGTGAAAATGTGTCAGGACCCCTGGTGGACTTTCGAGCAAAAGCTAAACACTTTTTTTTGCTTTGTCGTCTAAATAATGTAGTGCCGTCTGAGTAATGTTATTGTGGTTTACATGGGACAATTTGAAATTTTGGTTCGGACTTTAGCAAGCATCATGGCACTTGACATGCTGGATTTGCTTTCACGGGTCGAATAAAACGATGTGACGGGCCATATTTGGCCCCCGGTCTGTCATGGTTTGCGAGGTGGTGATGACGGGTGCGGATCCCAAAAAGCAGGCAGGAGGGAGCAGGAGGTTGTTTGACAAATTGTATTAAAATAAACGTCAGCAGGAACAAAATGTAAAATATCAAAATGATCTGAACAGGAAAAATATAAAGTATCAAAAGAAGACCAAAAGTAAAAGTCCGCCAAGGTTAAACAAACACATACACAATGCATGCAGCAAACAAGCAGCAAACAATGAACCGACACCGGATGGTCGTGCCGGGTGTCCTTATAAGTGTCAGTGATTAAAACGACCAGCACCTGCGAGGCTGCAGGCAGGGCTGACGTCGCTCACCGTTGGTCGGCAATCTGATCGGGACGACCAGCACCTGTGCAGGTGCAGGCGGGGCCGACAGCGCCCCCCCGTTGGTCGCCAACCAGATCATGACACGGTCCTTGACTTTGACACATTTGTGATAAGCCGAAATCACTTATTTGCATGTTGGATGAAAATAATGGCCGTTGGGAGTGTTTTGTATGGCCATGTGTGCATGTGACACATACACACAGTGAGGGGATGAAGTGCTGCCTAAACAAGTGAAAATTTACCTCATTTGAAATTATAAATTGGTAAAACCGGACTGAAAAATTCCTGCTCCTGTGACATTTTGAAAAAAAACCTACATTAACATTAAAGTCTTGTTATATCGATATTCTCGTGAGTCTGAAAAAATATCGATATAACCGGACTATCGATATATCCGATCCTGCGCCGAACTGCATTAAAAGGGGGCAATAAATGGGGGATCTTTGATATGGCATGTAATTTTCTCCTTGAGTTCATGGATTGCGTATCGAGCATGCTTTTGTACTGTAGTGAAGTGAAAAATAAACTTATGCATGAAATAAAAACGTCATTTATTATTTTCTGAATGCACGCGTGACTCTGAGTAGCACTCGACATTGTTCTATACATACAAGAGAAACCACGAACGCCAGCATGTACATACTGTATGAAAAACAGTGATTATTGCAAGCGATAAAGATATCTCAATACAACATAATTAAATGGAAAACAAAAACTGCAACGTTTACATTACTTACGTTGATAAAGTATTCTGCGGCACGTCGAACTGTTTCGCAATGGAATATTTGCTCCTTGTTGGATTCTCCTCGACAGCCACAATTGCCTTGTACGTTGTTCGGATATCACAATTCTTACGTTTCCCCATGGTTGAAATTGGTGTTGAACAATTGTATACTGTATAAGAAGACTACAGTATGTTTCAGATGCTATTGCAGCTCTGCTACACTGTGTACTCTGCTACACTGGAGTTACGCCTCCAGTCGGGGTGAAGTGATAGCAAATAATGGCGGGCCGTGAATAGATGTTAACCCAGGGGTGGGCAAACTTTTTGACTCGCGGGCCGCATTGGGTTCTAAAATTTGACAGAGGGGCCGGGCCAGGAGCATTTGGAGGGAGTGTTTGGGCCGGAAATACTAAACCTAAAGCATTAAAGGACAACCGACGCCTCCGGGGATAAGGATAGCAGCGGAGTGAGGGGTGAGCGAGGGACGGAGACGGTTAATATTACGGAGGTGGAAATAAGCAGACCGAGTAATGTTATTAATATGGGAGTGAAAGGAAAGTGAGCTATCGAGGATGACACCCAGACTCTTGACCTGAGGGGAGGGGGACACGGTAGAACTGTCAATGGTGAGGGAGAAACTGTTAGTTTTGTGGAGGGTGGATTTGGTACCGACAAGAAGAAGTTCAGTTTTTTCACTGTTGAGCTTGAGAAAGTTATGGGAAAGCCAGGATTTAATTTCTGAGAGGCAACATGAGAGGGATGAAGGTGGAAGAGAAGCGTCGGGTTTGCTGGAGAGGTAGAGTTGGGTGTCATCCGCGAAGCAGTGAAAGTGAATGCCAAACTTACGGAAAATATTGCCAAGAGGAAGTAGGTAGATAATAAAGAGAAGTGGCCCCAGGACAGACCCTTGAGGCACACCAGAGGACACCGGAGAGGACCGTGAGGTGAACGAGTTGATTTGGATGAATTGTGCGCGATCAGAGAGATAGGAGTGAAACCAGCGGAGTGGGGTGTGGGTGATGCCTAGGGTGGAAAGTCTGTCGAGAAGGATAGGGTGGGAAATGGTGTCAAAAGCTGAGGTCAGGTCGAGAAGAATGAGGATGGAGAGTGAACCGGCATCGGCTGCCATAAAAAGATCATTCGTGATTTTTATGAGAGCCGATTCAGTACTGTGGCGGGGGCGGAAACCAGACTGGAATTGTTCGTAGAGGTTATTGTGAGTGAGGTGTGAGTGAAGCTGGGAAACAACTGTCTTTTCAAGAATTTTGGCGATGAATGGAAGGTGGGAAATTGGACGTAGGTTATTGAAATCGTTTGGGTCTGAGCCAGGTTTTTTCAAGATTGGAGTGACAGCTGCGGTTTTGAGTGGGATAGGAACAATTCCAGTTGATAATGAGGAGTGAATAATAGTAGAAATAAATGGGAGAAGAGAGGGTAGGCAGGACTTGATAAGGATAGTGGGGAGAGGATCGAGTTGACAGGAGGAGTTCTTGGATTTAGTGATAATGTCTGAGATTATAGAGGGATGTGGGAGTGCAAAAGCGGAAAAAAGTTTGGAAGGAGTAGAAAGGCTGGGAGAAGGGGGGCGGACAGAGGACCCGAGGTGCTGATGGATTTTGTTGATCTTTTCGCTAAAAAACATCAGCAGAGTGTTGCATGTCTCAGAGGAATAAAAGTGTGAGGGGAGAGAGATAGGAGATTGTGTGATTTTGTGATAGAGAGAAAAGAGGGCCCGAGAGTTACCAGAATTTGAATCAATGAGTCCAGAGTAATAAAGCGATTTTGCGCGTGAGATAGAGTCCTTATAAAGGGTAAGGTGAGTTGCATACATGTCCTTGTGGATAGTGAGCCCGGACTTTCTGTAAAGTCTTTCAAGTTGGCGAGTCTTTGTCTTGATGGAGCGGAGATGGGGGGTGAACCAGGGTGCAGGTCGGGTAAATTGAACAGACCGGGACTTTAGAGGAGCAAGGGCGTTGAGGGTGTTCGTGAGGTCCGCGTTGTACCGGGAGACAAGTTCATCAGGAGAAGAGTTGTGGTCCAGAGTCAGGGTGGCAATCATCTCAGCAAGGGTGGCAACGTTGATGTCCTTGATGTTGCGATATGTGATGACACGGGGTGGTTTGGGGAGAGAGAGAGTGATGGAAACATTGAATGAAACCAGGAAATGGTCTGTTATAGGGATTTCGTCAGCTGTGCAATTCTTAGGGGAAAGGCCAGACATGCAGATGAGGTCCAGGGTGTGGCCTTTTATGTGGGTGGGAAAATCCGAGAATTGGTGCAGACCAAGGCTGTCGAGTGAGGAGGTGAAGTCTTTAGTGAGGGGAAGAGTGGAATTGTCCATGTGGATGTTGAAGTCTCCGAGAATAATTATATTCGGTGACAGGGTGGAGAGGTGTGTGAGGACCTCAGAGAATTCTTTTAGAAAGTCACAATGTGGTTTTGGTGCACGGTATACAGTGGCTATGATGGTGGGTGAGGGTCCAGAAATTTTACACGCAAGACATTCAAAGGATTGGGTTTCCTGGATAGAAACTTGAAGGATTCTCCAGTTCTTGCGGTAAAGTATCGCAAGTCCACCTCCGCGGCCTGAGAGGCGGGGCTTAGCAATGTAAACAAAGCCTGGTGGAGTTGCGCCATTGAGCTCGGAGAAGTCTCCCGCCGTTTGCCAAGTCTCAGTTATACAAAAAAAGTCAAGCTTACGGTCAATTAGAATGTCTTGGATAAGACACCCCTTTCCCGTAAGCGAGCGGACGTTGAGGAGGCCGAAGTTGACGCTGGTGGCGTCCCCACGACGAGGCGCATTAGCCGACCTAGCCAGGCCGGCTAACATACGGTGATCGACCGAGCGGCTGCTCCTTCTGCGCGGCTGGCGGACGGATGACCACAGGGAGGTGATATCCTTGGAGCCATCGAGGTGAAAGCCTCGACGTGATCCGCGGTGGATATAACAAGTTATGTCCATAATTCATAAAATCACTTCAAATGACTTCTACTGAGCGTATTTTACAAAGATTCCACAGCATATAGCTATAGTTTACGTTCTAAGACTTGCGCTGAATATTCACGAAGTCTTGTTTTCGAGTTGATGACGATCCCCATGTGACGTCACGTTTGGACCGCCCCTGACCGAGAAAGCGACACACAATGCATTTTTGGTACTTTGTTTGGTCTGAAAACTTCGTGTTGATCTGTGTTGATGGCAAAATTAGAAGGAAAACACATAAATAACGCGATGGTGAATCGTTGTGTGTTGCACCAAGACAACTATTTGAGATTCGCTGACACAAATTCCAAGCTGACAAATCAGCCCATTTCCAACGGAGCTCGGTCGCAATCTTCTGCATTTTCTGGGTGCTACATTGCTGTCATTGGCGGCTCGAATTGATATTGGAGGACTCCTTGAATCAATTGCAAACATTTATGCTTTCCTCTTCAGAACTATTTGAATCATATTCATAACTGGATGAGTAACAAGAAAACATCTTCTCCGAATCTGAAGCCATTGTTTTGATTCTCGAGCAAGGCAAGACGTCTGGGTGTGACGTCACGAACAAGGGGGTGGGACCTTTGAAACTGGCCATTTCCGGATTCATTTTGAAGTCATTTTTATTGGTGTTTTCCATTTAACTAAAAATATCAGCCTGCCTGTTTTGGGTATTTTAGATGCTATAAAACGTTTTTCTGATGTCAGTGGGAAACACAAAAAAATGGTGCCAGTTGTCCTTTAAATGTAGTGTGTACAAACCTCATAGCACAGTAAGAACCCAATTTATTAACTGTCTTTCAAATGTGAAAAATATCCCTGATCAGTTAATGAATTTACGTTTACATACTATTTTGCAGATACTTGGAGGAGGAAATGGAAATAGATTAAAATAACATATGCACTGTGATTCATCAAGATTGCGTCTGTTTTTAAGAAATTTTCATTGAAGGGGCAAAGTTAAAGAAATCAACATTTATTGAAAAATGGAATCACTTTCAACATTCAAAACATATTATTCCACAGCAAAATATTCAAGCTCAATAATACCTACTTGTGTTAAATTCCCCCAAATCATAGAAGGATTGTCCTGACCGCGCGCTCAACAAACTCATCACTGACGCCCTCGCCTTCACGCGCAAAAAAATTGTAAATTTCTCCACTGTGAGACTTATAAAGGCATATCCAATCCAATCCAATCCAAACAATACGTGTGTACCGTCGCCAAGCACACAGACATAGGCTACCTGCAGTGAAATTTGCATACTTGGCACGACAGCCAATCAGAAGTGTGCTTTTTTCTTCCGGACTTTCGCAAGCGCTATAAAGTCGTGCAATTGTATATCATTTTCCAAAATAGATGCACAGAACCTCAGCCCAGAAGAAAGATTCAAAAGAAGCTAACAACATATGTGACGCTACAAAATGTAAATTTACATTAAACCGTGACTGTAAACTGTACGTGACACTTATGAAAGGGGCTTAGTGGCTCGTAGGAAGCAATGCAAACGTTGCATTGTCACCACAATGACAATCGACTACTGCAGCAAAAACTAGCCATGCACATTTACTGTAAATTAAGCAAGGTAGCATTTGTAGTAGGTGCATTCTTGATTAAAAAAAAACTGTATACTTTGTGACAATGTTTTTTAATGTGATTAGTTTGTCTCATTGTGCTTCAAGATGTGAAAAATGGGGCAGGCAACTTTTCAGTTATCTGCCCTGTTGTCGCTAACTTTTTGTCATGAGCTTCAGACACCGTTTTTACTATAATTTGGGCATGTTCGGCGGGCCGGATTAAAAAGCCTAACGGGCCGTATGTGGCCCGCGGGCCGTAGTTCGCCCATGTCTGTGTTAACCCTTTACAGACGATTGTGCTTCTAGATCAGGAAAATGAAAGGGAGCAGTTCAAGTGCCGATTGAAACTGATGTGGCAAAAGTTACATGTCCCTTTAAAACAGGGGTCGGGAACCTATGGCTCGCGAGCCATATATGGCTGTTTTGATGATTGCATATGGCTCGCCGATAAATAATACATATTATAATACATATTGTCGTTTTTTTCGTCGTTCATTTCCCGTTGGGGCTGCAGTTGGCGGAAAGCACAATTTTGATTGGATGACACTGACCTAGAATGGCCGAAAGCCCCATGTTGATTGGATGATAGTGGCCGTCATGTTGAAACAGGTAAACGCCCAACTAGTGCACTTCACGCCCAACTAGTGCACTTCAGCGTGTAAGCACCGGAGCATTAGAGGAGAGAAAATGTTCTGATTCTAATTTGCAATGAAACAATACCATCGATGTCGAATGTCAGTGACATTTTAACAAGCCCCATGTTAACGTAGTAGATTGCAGATAGCAAGTGTGGAAGCTTATGAGCCGTGTGCAGGCTAGCTAGCAGTAACTTCGCCTCTGGACCGGCAAATTGAATTTCATTCCGATCGTTTTCCTGGATTTTTACCAAACACGAGGAACGGAAAACCATCCATGTTAACGGTGAGTACTATCACAAAGTTATTTTAAATAATACATTCTGATATTTTGTTGAAAAGTGGCCGCGCGTGCGCGTGTGTGTGGCTCTCGCTGAAAAACATTTCAAAATATTTTACATTTATGGCTCTCTTAGTCAAAAAGGTTCCCGACCCCTGCTTTAAAACACATTATATGCAGCTTTGCCTTTAAGAGCGTCAGTGACATCATCTCTTTCATGTGCAACACAATGTGCTCTCCTCCATCTTCAAAGCACCTTCTATTTTTCGTCATGGATGAAATACCACGTAAGTATATGTTGTAACTATCTTATGAGCTATTCAGAAGAGGTTTACCCTTGATACTGAAATGCATAAACTAACGCTAACTTGTTTATTTACAGAGAAATATTAAAAATAAGGAGTATCCCGAATTCGGAACATTCTAACGCTATTTTCATGATGATATTGTTGATTCTGACTTGGTACCCGATGCGAATAATTGTAAGTGAATGGTGTGTTTTCCACTAACAGCTGTACCTCATAGCTTTGCATTCTCAATAGGATTAATGAAACGGAGGTCCATATGTTTTTTTCTAAAATACCCATGTACTGTATATCTTTCCAGATCCTGATGAGAATGAAATAGATGACCATGTTGATGAAGACATTTTGGCATCTGACACAGTCGTGACTGTTGCATTGATGAACTTTTATCATCATTCAAATACTTTCGGGCAGATCAACTACGTGCTTCATTCGCTATCTCCAGGAAATCAGTCAAATGGTGGAAATACCTGTTCTGGTTTCTAGTGGATATTTGTATTTGCAATGGATTTATACCGATGAAATTGTCTCCAAACCATCAAGTGAAAACCAGAACAGGTCGCCTCCGAAAAAGGACTCAGTTACAATTCAGGACAAATTTAGCTCATCAGTTGTTTGGCAATTACAGAAGGAAAAGAAAAAGGGAATGCATGAAGGAGAATGACACTGTTGCCCTCCTTCATTGGCCAGTAGAACTGGATAAAAAGAGAACATGTAAAAAGTGTGCAAAGAATAAAATTTGTTGCGAGCCAAGAACAGGTTGTGAGCAATGCAAGATGAACCGATGCATTCCATGTTTTAAAACACAAATAAAAACATCCTGATTTATTTTAAATGCATTCTAGGTTTATTTTATGCATATGTGACTTGTGAATGCATTTTGTTGTAATTTGCAGGTTTTGGAAAAAAAATCTTCATTAACATTGCAATAATTTTCTAAAAGTTCAATCAATTTCACAAAAAAAATCTTATTCTATTATATGTTATGAAAGTGTACTGAAAGTTTCATAAAGATTGAACAACAAATAAAGAAGTTATAACAGTTTATTTGAACACACATGTTAGTTATGAATTTCCTGCTGAAGCAACTCAGGGCGCACACTACAAAGCTAGGCTGCACGCTGTGGGGGAAGAAATGCAAAATGCCTGCTCGGGAGGAAAGAGTTAAACAAATATCGATTCAGCTTAAGCTGCTTTTGTAACGATATAAGCAGAGCAAAATGGCTGGTGGGAGATGAAAAGGGCACCATAGTAACCGGATTGTCGTAATAACCCGGTATGGCACTAAATGGAACTACAGTAAAGTCTCGTTATATCGATATTCAAGGGAGTCCGAAAAAATATCGATATAACCGGGACTATCGATATATCCGACCCTGTTTGCATGTAATTTTCTCCGTGCGTGCATAGAAATAGTATCGATATAACCGGGACTATCGATATATCCGATATCGATATAACGAGACTTTACTGTAATTATACATAAAAGACTCAAAATTTGCCGTGAAATGAAAATAGTATCGTAATATGCAGTACTATCAATATAACCGATATCGATATAACGAGACTTTACTGTATATCATAGACTCTTGGTCCAGTACCGTTTGATCATGATACATGCACACGGCATCCTTCGCTTATGACGTCTTACATGAGCTGACTGACATGTCACATTTCATGATCATTATAGTCAAACAAAAATTCCAAAAAATCCCAAATTTCAACATCTGCCGAGAAAACGGGGACTGTTTTGTTACAGTATGTACAGGCCTTACACAAGCTCATGCATACACACATACATACACACACACGCATACGCACACACACACACACACAAACAAACACAAAAACACACAAACATACACACACATTCACATACAATGAGTTTAATGAAAACACAGAGGATGGAAGTCATTAGTATGAAACAGAGCTGAGGTTTAAGTGGCGTGGGGGTGTTCGGAGGGGGGGAGTACATGTTTAAAAGTTTGCTAAATGCCCTCATAAACACACACTTGTACACAAAATCACAATGATCCCACTCTGTGTTGTCTTGTTCTGTTGTTCTTGTAGGGACATGTAAATGATGGACATCAAAGCAAGTCTTGGGCCCCCTCCCCAGTTCACTCCCCAGCCCCTCAAATTCCCCCTGTTCTCCCACCGTCAACCCGGCTTGGCTACGCTCGCTCTTCATCTGGTCCTCATATGGGCTTCATTCGCCCCCTACTGAAATCCAGCCCCAAACTATTTCCTCTTTCAATTTCCCGGGGAAGTTGTTAAATGTGTTCTGTAGCAAACAGGCCTGGTTGCGTCCGCCCTTCTTTCCTTCTCGGCTACTTGATGCACGGGGTCTTACGACAGACCAAAGTATCCGCCACTTGAAGTGCTTTTAAAGGTCGCTGACCGCTTTCACTGGTATTGCTGCATCATAGTTATAAGGCTTATTTTGTCGAAATTTATGTTTTATGGGGACCTGGGAACTGATTCTCATTTTTAATGGTTTCTTATGGGAAATAAATGTTCGGCAGACGAACGTTTCGCTTTCCTCACACTTTCTGGGAACCAATTAAGTTCGCAAGCTAAGGTATCACTGTACGAAGAAAAAAAGTATCACTTTAATATGGAATGGGATTTAGGACTTTTTTTTCACAATGACATTTTCAAAGTGCGTTTGTCTCGTTTTCAGAGTAAACTAAGGTAATGGCAAAAAATGTACACAATTATGTTCTGTTGTGCAACATATGCCGTACATATATACATCAACATAGGTTGCAAGAATCCTCAAAAGAATTCTCAATAAATATAATGGGGAGATAATTATGTCGTGGTCATTTTAAAAGTAGCTCCCATGCTGAAAATTTTGAACACCCCTGCCCTACATGAGATCTTAAGATGGAATCTGGGCGCAACGACGGAACAGTGAAGGGGTTGTGGATCGTCCTCGCAGTGCGCACGCACACGCAGACACGCACACAACCTCTTTGTCCCAAGCACACAGTCATGTGGTAAACCATAGCCATGGGGGCCTTAAACGCATCATCTGATGGACAAACCAGGCCAAGTCCCCTCATCCCTCGCTCCCTCCTCTCTGCACACAATGTGCCCGTTAACCTTGCTATCAGTGAGGAAGAGAGAGGAGAGCGGATCTATTAATCTGCCCCTCACCCCCACACCACCCTTTCTCCCTGGTATGATGGCGGCAGAGGCGAAGCTGGAGGTGGTATGTAGCAGGTCTTCAATATAAGCCGCGATGACAGGTGTCACTGGGTCTCACGGGTGGACCTTTGACGGGTGTCCTGCTCACTTACAATCCTCACTGGGGCACTTTTCACAAGTTTCCCACTGATGAGTGCCCCCCCCCCCAAAAAAAAATAAAAATAAAAAATAAAATTATATATATACAGTAAAGTCTCGTTATATCGATATCGGATATATCGATAGTCCCGGTTATATCGATACTATTTCTATGCACGCACGGAGAAAATTACAGGCAAACAGGGTCGGATATATCGATAGTCCCGGTTATATCGATATTTTTTCGGACTCCCTTGAATATCGATATAAAAAAGACTTTACTATATATATATATATATATATATATATATATATATATATATATATATATATATATATATATATATATATATATATATATATATATATATATATATATATATATATCACTCTCGTATTCTCTCTTAATCTCACTCTCATATTCTCTCTTAATCTTTCTCTCCCTCTCTCTTTCTCTCATAAATTTATTTATGTATTTATCCATCCAGCCATTAATTTCTTTATTCATGTATGTATTTATTTGTTTATTTATTTATTTATTTAGTTGTGTAGATGTTTACTTATTTATGTTTTTATTTTTCTGTTGGTTTATTTATTTATATATTCATCTATTTCGGTATTGAGTGATGGAATTATTGGGTTATTGACTTGACTAATGTGTTAGTTAGTTAGTTAGTTAGTTAGTTAGTTAGTTAGTTAGTTAGTTAGTTAGTTAGTTAGTTAGTTAGTTAGTTAGTTAGTTTGTTTCGTTTTGTTTTGTTTTGTTTTGTTTTTCATCAGAATTCATCAGATTCCGGGATCCCATGTTAAGAAAAGTCTCAAGCGTGCAGTAGCAGCGCACACGGCCTCCAGCTTGGCATTACACACACGCCGGCTGCCAAGCCAGTTTAGCCGAGTGCCAGAGAGCCGCACTGTCTGCGAGCTAAAAGAGGCCCGTATCTCTCAAATGCAGTAGCTCACAGTTAGGCGAGCTGGAAGAAACTCACAGGCACGTCTGTCTTGGTTAGTAGAAAAAGAAAGGAACTTTGAAGAAAAAAAAGCCTCAGCCGGTCCCACACAGGTTGTTCACAAGTTTGCTTGAAAAGCCCTCCATATCTCAATCAATCAAAGTTCATAATTGATGTCTTTACCACTTGCCATTTTCATCTTTTCAACATTGTGTCACGATCAGCTCGGGCTGAAAAGGCTTTTCGAACAAAGCGCGCAGTACCGGTAGATAGTATCTGGTTTCTAATGAAGGGAGAAGTCAACTCATGAAATAATAGTAATCAATAAAGTGCTCAAGATTGCTTCAAAATGGAGACAGTATACTTATACGCGCTTGGGCGAACAATGAATTGAGATTTTTTGTATCTAATATGTGAAAAATGGACTGAAAATGAGTGTGGTGAATATTAACTTATTCTTTTCCTTTGGGCTTTTCCCTTCAAGGGGTCGCCACATCGAATCAGTGTCCTCCATTTTCAGAGGTTTGATTCGCATATTTGTTTTGGCCAAGGTTTTACATCAGATGCCCTTCCTGACACAACCCTCTCGATTTATCCGTGCTTGGGACCGGAACAAGAAGACTAATGTCTCCTTGTGGCTACAGAACAAGCAACTCGGTCAGTAAAAGGCTCCCAAACACAAAATGGTCTACATACATTTAAAATAATGAATAAATAAATAAATAAATAAATAAATAAACAAATAAATACATACATACATACATACATACCTACCTACCTACCTACCTACCTACCTACCTACATACATACATACATACATACATACATACATACATACATACATACATACATACATACATACATAAATGTACACTAATTACTAAATAACTAAATAACCATAATTATTAACTTGAAGGTAGAAAAAAAGAGTCTGAAACCCACATGCGAAATTCACATCCTTGATTAGCTAGCTTGATTAGCTAGCTAGCTTGCTATGCCGACACCCCTTTACTAAAACAATTTAGAATAAGATGGCATATTTGTTTTTTGTTTTTTTCAACTATTGTCCAACTAATAATATCAGTTTTGGTTCCACTTAATTAGCATGTTGTTGTACATCTGACCTGACAAATCCGCGCAAAGAAATAGTTGTGTATGTTGTCATGTGTCACTTTGATTTCTTTTGATCATATTAATATCTCTATGAATAAAACTAAAGTTGGTCTCACTGTTCCAATACATTGAGGGGAAAGGGGGTTATTGTTTGTTTTTGTTTTTTTAAGCTCATGTCGTCTATGAGGGCCTGACTGTTGATCCGATCGTGGCCGTGACGATTTGACTGTGACCCCCCGCAGAGAAGCACACACCCACGACACCCCCTTTTGTGACGGCGATACGGGATTGGGATGAGGGGCGGGTAAGGTCAACCTCCTTTTATTCACCAGTCTTGACTCGAGGAGGCGAATGATTGCAGGCCCGGTGCGGTGCAGTGGATACGTCGACTCTCCAGGGAGGCACTTCCATTCATCCAATGTGAAATCCCGACGATTTACTAGAGGCCAAGCCTGGGTGTGTCAACACACACAAATACACACCTCACTCCTCCCTGCACTGGAATCTCTCTCTCTCTCTAAATCTCTCCCTCTCCCTGTCTCTCTCTCTCTCCCTATGTTCTCCCTCTCTCTCTCTCTCTCTCTCTCTCTGTCTCTCTCTCTCTCTCTCTCTCTCTCTCTCTCTCTCTCTCTCTCTCTCTCTCTCTCTCTCTCTCTCTCCCTCTCTCTCTCTCTCTGTTTCTCTCTGTCTCTCTCTATTTTTTTCTCTCTGACTCTCTCTTTCTTTCTCTCTATCAGTCTTTCTCTCTCTCTCTCTCCCTCACTATTTCTCTCTATAACTCTCTCTCTCTTTTCTCTCTCTCTCCGCTCTCTCTCTCTCCTCTCTGCATCTCTGTCTCCCTCTCTCTGTCTCTCTCTCTCTATCAATCTCTCTCTTTGTCAATGTCTCTCTCTCTCTATAAATCTCTCTTGAAATCTCTCTCTCCCTCTCCTCTCTATCAATCTTTCTCTCTTTCTATCTCTCTCGCTCTCTGTCAATCTCTCTCTCTTTGTCACTGTCTCTCTCTCTATAAATCTCTCTCACTCTCCTCTCTATCAATCTTTCTTTCTCTCTGTCTCTCCCTCTCTGTCTGTCTCTCTCTCTCTCTCTCTCTCTCTCTCTCTCTCTCTCTCTCTCTCTCTCTCTCTCTCTCTCTCTCTCTCTCTCTCTCTCACTCTCACATTCTCTCTTAATCTTTCTCTCCCTCTCTATTTCTATCATAAATATTTCTCTGTCACTCTTTCTCTCTCTATCAATCTTTCTCACTCTCCCTCCTTCTCTTTCTCTATGAATCTCTCTCTTTTCTCTCTCTCTCTCCTCCCCCATCTCTCTCTATCAGTCTCTTTCTTTCTGTCTCTCTATAAATCTCTCGAACTCTCTCCCTCTCTCAGCCCACCTTTTCACACCGTGGCTGGCTCAAAGGGGGGCCGGCAGCGGATGCGAAGGGGCGGGCGGGGTGTTCATGTTTGTTTAAACGTGCCTCTAAAACTTGTTAAACGGCCGTCCGTATGGCCCCGCTCAACAAAACAGGATACGGCGTGTAAGGGTGTGGAAGCTGCAGTGCCCACCGGTACTGATGTGTGAGCAAGGGCCTTTGAGGTATCACCATCACACTCAGAAAGAACTCTTGAAATGCCCCAGAAGTTCTGTGATGGCGCGTGCGATCATGCATGCGCGTACACACCTACAAGGCACACTAAGTTCACTTGTGTGAATGTTTCCATAGAAATGCATTCTATTTTTGCATTTTTAAGGCCGCAGTACGCCTGTCCAGTTAACTGGGAATCGGTTCACTATTGCATCACGATGATCAGCATTGTCTGTTTTAAACGAAGAACTGCATCATAAATATGTTGGATTGTTTTTTAAATTCATTATAATTTTTGTACTTTTATCTATTTAAAATTCAAACGATTAATTGAGCAGACATAATTCAATTTGCATATGATGTGGTGTAGACATAAACAGAGTGCAAGTGGAAAACAGTTTTTAGAATAAAGGTTTCATCCATGCTTCTCTGCCAGTAGCGGTGGCACTGTTATCTTCTACAGCTGGGGTCCCCAAGCCCCGGGCGGCGGACCGTTACCGGTCGGTGAGTCATTTGGTACCGGGCCGCGCAGAGAGAATAAATAATTTACATAATTTCCGTTTTATTTATTATCTGAGTCTGAAGTATGTTTTATTTTGAAAAATGAAAAGCCATCGCTTGCAGCGCATTTCCGTGACGAGGAATGGTTCGCCCCTCCATGAGTCGTCACCTTACCGTGGTGGAGGGGTTTGTATGTCCCAATGATCCTAGGAGCTAGGTTGTCTGGGGCTTCAAGCCCCTGGTAGGGTCACCCATGGCAAACAGGTCCTGGGTGAGGGACCAGACAAAGTACGACTCAGAAGACCCCATATGATGAAAAAGACAAATGGATTTGGTTTTCCCTTGCCCGGACGCGGGTCACCGGGGCCTCTCTCTGGAGCCAGGCCTGGAGATGGGGCTCGTTGGCGAGCGCCTGGTGGCCGGGCCTACACCCATGGGGCCAGGTCGGGCTCAGCCCGAAGAGGAAACGTGGGTCCCCCTTCTCAAGGGCTCACCACCCATGGGAGGGGCCAGAGGGGTCGGGTGCAATGTGAGCTGGGCAGCAGCCAAAGGCGGGGACCCTGGCGGTCCGACCCTCGACTGCAGAAGCTAGCTCTGGGGACGTGGAATGTCACCTCTCTTACAGGGAAGGAGCCTGAGCTGGTGCACGAGGTTGAAAAGTTCCGACTAGACATAGTTGGGCTTGCCTCCACACACAGCCTGGGTTCCGGTACCAGCCCTCTCGAGAGGGGTTGGACTCTCTTCCACTCTGGAGTTGCCCACGGTGAGAGGCGTAGAGCAGGTGTCGGCATACTTATTGCCCCCCGACTCGCCGCCTGTACATTGGGATTCACCCCAGTAGACGAAAGGGTTGCTTCCCTCCGCCTTCAGGTGGGGGGACGGGTTCTGACTGTTGTCTGTGCATATGCACCAAACAGCAGTTCATTGTACCCATCCTTTTTGGAGACCTTAGGGGGTGTGCTGGAGAGCGCTCCCCCTGGGGGTAGTAAGGGATGCCGTAAAGATGAAGAAGGAGTCCTACCGGGCTTATATAGCCTGTGGGACTCCTGAGACAGCTGACACGTATCGACTAGCCAAGCGGAATGCAGCCTCGGTGGTCGCCGAGGCAAAAACACGGGCATGGGAAGAGTTCGGTGAGGCCATGGAAGTCGACTTCCGGACCGCTTCGAGGAAATTCTGGTCCACCATCCGGCGTCTCGGGAGGGGAAAGCAGTGCACCACTAACACTGTGTACAGTGGGGGTGGGGCGCTGCTGACTTCGACTCGAGACGTTGTGAACCGGTGGGCAGAGTACTTCGAAGACCTCCTCAACTCCACCAACACGCCTTCCTTGGAGGAAGC
Organism: Hippocampus bargibanti; assembly: GCF_051943395.1. NCBI lineage: Eukaryota > Metazoa > Chordata > Actinopteri > Syngnathiformes > Syngnathidae > Hippocampus > Hippocampus bargibanti. The sequence goes on from NC_142745.1 coordinate 17,228,059, forward strand.
AGTGTCTGGGGACTCCGAGGTGGGCCCCCCGATCCTTGTGACTGAAGTCACCGAGGTGGTTAAAAAGCTCCTCGGTGGCAAGGCCCCGGGGGTGGATGAGATCCGACCGGAGTTCCTAAAGGCTCTGGATGTTGTGGGGCTGTCCTGGCTGACACGCCTCTGCAACATTGCGTGGTCATCGGGGAGAGTGCCTCTGGATTGGCAGACCGGGGTGGTGGTCCCCGTTTTTAAAAAGGGGGACCGGAGGGTGTGTTCCAACTACAGAGGGATCGCACTCCTCAGCCTCCCTGGAAAGGTCTATTCAGGGGTCCTAGAGGGGCGGGTCCGTCGGAAAGTCGAGCCTCATATTGAGGAGGAACAGTGTGGTTTTCGTCCCAGCCGCGGAACAGTGGACCAGCTCTACACCCTTAGCAGGGTCCTCGAGGGCGCATGGGAATTCGCCCAACCACTCTACATGTGTTTTGTGGACTTGGAGAAAGCGTTTGACCGTGTCCCTCGTGGAGTTCTGTGGAGGGTACTTCGGGAGTATGGGGTACAGGAGCGGCTGATACGGGCCGTTCGGTCCCTATATGACCGATGTCAGAGTCTGGTTCGCATTGCCGGCAGTAAGTCGGAAACGTTTCCAGTGAGGGTTGGGCTCCGCCAAGGCTGCCCTTTGTCACCGATTCTGTTCATAACCTTTATGGACAGAATTTCTAGGCGCAGCCGAAGCGTTGAAGGTTTCCGTTTTGGTAGCCTCAGTATAGCATCTCTGCTTTTTGCAGATGATGTTGTACTGTTGGGGCCTTCAAGTGGAGCTCTTCAACTCTCGCTGGAGCGTTTCGCAGCCGAATGTGAAGCGGCTGGGATGAGAATCAGCACCTCCAAATCTGAGACAATGGTTCTCAGTCGGAAAAGGGTGGAGTGCCCTCTCCGGGTCGGGGAGGAGATTTTGCCTCAAGTGGAGGAGTTTAAGTATCTGGGTGTCTTGTTCACGAGTGAGGGTGAAAGGGATCGAGAGGTCGACAGGCGGATCGGTGCAGCGTCTGCCGTGATGCGGACTTTGTACCGATCTGTCGTGGTGAAGAAGGAGCTGAGCCAAAAAGCAAAGCTCTCAATCTACCGGTCGATCTACGTCCCAACCCTCATCTATGGTCACGAGCTATGGGTTGTGTCCGAAAGAACGAGATCCCGGATGCAAGCGGCCGAAATGAGCTTTCTCCGTCGGGTGTCCGGGCTCTCCCTTAGAGATAAGGTGAGAAGCTCGGTCATCCGGGAGGGGCTCAAAGTCGAGCCGCTTCTCCTCCACATCGAGAGGAGCCAGATGAGGTGGCTCGGGCATCTGATTAGGATGCCCCCGGGACGTCTCCCTCGTGAGGTGTTCCGGGCATGCCCTACTGGCAGGAGACCCCGGGGACGACCCAGAACACGCTGGAGAGTCTATGTCTCCCAGCTGGCATGGGAACGCCTCGGGATCCGCCAGGACAAGCTGGAAGAAGTGGCTGGGGAGAGGGAAGTCTGGGCTTCCCTACTGAAGCTGCTGCCCCCGCGACCCGACCCCGGATAAGCGGCAGAAGATGGATGGATGGATGGATGGATGGATGGTTCGCAAAGCTCGCTTACTTGTGAGACATATTAAACCCACTCAATGAACTCAATCTGTCACTTCAAGGGGAAATGACAACTGTCTTAAAGTTGGCTGATATAGTAGCTGCATTTAAACCCAAACTGGATTTGTGGGGACGGCGCGTGAATAGCAGTGTATTTGACATGTTTCAAACATTGGCGGGGTTTTTGGAAAAGACTGAGCCCGAGCCTTCATTGACGAACTGCCAAGGAATGGATCCGCAACCCATTTGTCAACAAACCAGGTGAATCCAGCATGCTTGTGTAAGAGGAAGAACAACTGCTGGAGTTAGAAAATGATGGCGGACTTAAAAGTATGTTTGAGACAACAAGTGATGGCAGAATACCCCGAGATCGCCACAACAGCACTGAAAACCCTGTTGCAGTTTCCGACATCTTATTTGTGTGAAGCGGGGTTTTCTGCAGTGACAGCAACCAAAACAAAACTACGGAGTACACTGGACATAAGCAAGACACTTCGGGTGTCATTGTCTCTCATTATCCCTAGATGGGACCGTCTTGTTGCAGAGAAACAAGCTCAGGGGTCCTACTAATTCAGTTCTAGTGAGTTGTATTTTTCATGCGCTTTGTACTTGTTTTTGTGGTGTATCTTATTTTGAAGGCACGTTTAAACATTACCATGGTGACCATAGAGCGCTAAGGCGCAGATACGATGTTACATGTTGTTGGCGCGATGTTACCAGGACTCTGCTAATAAAGTTGTATAAAAATACACAATGGATTCACGTTCATTATTATATTTAAAAGAAAGAAAAAAACAGCTTCCATGTCTGTCTTATTATTTTATTTTGTTGTATTTATCCGCTGGTCCGTGAAAATATTGTCTGATATTAAACCGGTCCGTGGCGCAAAAAAGGTTGGGGACCCCTGTTCTACAGGACAGGTGTAAAATTCAAGGCTGGGGCGCTAAATGTGGTCTGTCACATCATTTTATTGGGCCCGTGAAAGCAAATAAGCATGTCACATGCCATGATACTTGCTAAAGTCTGAACCAAAATTTCAAATTGTCCCTTATAAACCAGAATAACAGTCATTATTCTAGACTTCAAATTTGAAACTGGTTATGCATTAATTTGTAGAGCGCTCTATATGTAATATGCAGAGAGAATGAAACCTTCTCATGGGTTCCCCTAATTCATGACGGTAAAATATGAGTTAGACACCCTTGTTCTGGAGGACTATGAATTCCAGATGAAGTAGAGAGTCAAACGAGTAACACTTGATACGACTCGGTGACTATCAAAGCAGTCCAACTGGTAAACACAGAGACCCTGGGCTCTATTTACGTGATCTGCACAAATCCCACCCAAGCACAGGAAAGCCGGTTTGAGAAAAACGGGGGCTGCGTCACAGTGGGAGTGGTCACAGATGATCAGAATAATTTCCAGGCTTGTGTTAATCTTACAAATCAGCCCATCATTTGAATCAAATATGTTGGAGGAGGGTGACAAAACAGGGTTGATAGGGGAAGACTAAAGTCTCGACATATCTGCACCTGGAAGTGGGCTCTTGGAGAGCCGCTCACCTATCCACAATCAGTCTTGTCATTGATGCAAAAACAAATGAAGACTGGATTTTCCTCATATGATTGAAATACTCTCCTGGGTTCCCAAAAAAGCTCTGTAGCATGATTGAGCATCCTGTCCTTCTTTTATTGTATTTATTATTTTGAACGATATGTTGACGAATGCATTCAACATCGCGAAATGACACCCAGTCATGTCAGTTTGACAGATTTCAGGATATGTGAGCCTGTGTCGGTGGATCGAAGCCTCCACGTGGATGTTGTCCACTAAGAGTAAACATGTGTTGGTTGTTATGCATCTCATAAAAGCAAAGCTTGTTCACGCTTGAATTTGCGCAAGGTCCGCGGGCAGGAAGATGCGTTTTTGTCACGCTAGCGCTCAGTCACAGACTTCCCGGCGCCATTTGCGCTCGGGCCTCGTTTGTAGGATCCTCAAATTTTAGGTTAGTAATGAGCAAATTGTTCATCTTAATGAGGTCATCAAGTGGTCATTGTCTCAAAGCAATTAGACATGCCGACTGCCTGATACATAGCATGCGTACGGCTGAATGGAGACCAAATAAAATAAAATAATGGGGAGAGGGGGGAGTCATGATTCCGATAATCCCGCCCAATTGTAATGTGCTCATTGTAATGTGTAATGTACTCCATATTATATTCTTCTGATTTTTTTTATTGAGATTTTTTTTAAACAACCTGTGGGTTAGCCTCAATGATAACTGCTGTCAAGTTGCGCTCGGGATGCCCACATGAGATATTTGATATTTGCATTTATGCAGATTAAATTTATCTGTTTATCCCACGTATCTGTTTAATGAGCAAGGCATCTTGTGGTGTGTGTGTGTGTGTGTGTGTGTGCGTGTGTGTGTGTGTGTGTGTGTGTGTGTGTGTGTGTGTGTGTGTGTGTGTGTGTGTGTGTGTGTGCGTGTGCATGCGTGCGTGCGTGCGTGTGTGTGTGTGTGTGTGTGTGTGTGTGTGTGTGTCAATGCATATGAATTTGCGGATGCATGAAAAAAAGGACGGCTTAATTAGAGGAAAACTGCGCCTGGGCTCCCCCTAAAAAGGTCACACTTGGCCACAGGCTTGAATACATTCTCCGCTGTTTGACATGCCGCAAAGTGACAAGTGCAATGACAGATTTATTTTTTTCTTTTCACAGGCAAAAATAAATGAATAAATAAAAGACAAGTGAAAGTTATGGAAAGACATTCAATGGTATTTAATTATTGGCCAGTTTTTACACTCATTAATTTAGTGTGTTTGTTCGCCGTACTTTTTCTCTGTTTTTTCCAGACTCCTGTTGATGTAATTTCTCTAAAATAGGACATGACATTACTTTCTTGAGTCAATTAATTAATGGCATCAGAAATAAAAAGATGTATGACGGTAACACGTTTTATGTGTCAGGATTTACCCTCCTAGTATCGTCTTTTCTCGGGAACACAAATAACATTGATGGGTCATTTTGACTCGTGTTATTGTCTTTGACTATTCAATTGGAATTTAGAGGGGAATAAACAAAGGGAGTTGTTGTATGATTTTCTTTTTTATTCTTAAAAAATGAATTTAAAAAAGGTGAATTTGTCTCACAATGTAAGTTTCATCGTTAGAAAGTACATATTTTTGCAAATGAAAAACAAATATGCAATTGGCTGGCAAGCAGTTGGGGACTTTATACCGACTGACAGATGGCCTGGGACGCGTCTAGTTTCAGACAATTGATGGATGGATGGATGGATGGATGGATGGATGGATGGATGGATGGATGGATGGATGGATGGATGGATGGATGGATGGATGGATGGATGGATGGATGGAAAAAATAGATTTGACCCGCATGTTAACACAACGGTTAAATATCCAATTACAAAGGCACCGTCGAGAAATATCAAATTTTGCAGCGTGTGAAAATCGTCCCTTTTGCAACTGCTTTTTCTGCAGCCTTCAAGTTGAATTGCCTCTGCTTTGTTTGACAGTTATTGCTTTCTGTCTCGTCTCATTATGCAAACGAGGCAAACCTGAGGGGCGGGGCCACTTGCTGGCTCACATGAAGCGAAAGTAACTCAAAGTTCAGCCTGAATCACAACAGACGGCCATGAAGAATATGAGCATGCGTAAGCGAAACTGGAAGTATTCATTTCACTCTGCCTTTAGTCTGTTTTGCCGCATTCAAACTAACCACCCAACACCTCGACTGCGGGGTCCATGCTGTGTCATGACTTTTGAGACAAAAACAGGCAGACAAAAAAATAAAACCACATCCTGCATACTAATTTTCACTTTGAGAGGCAGCACTTCATCACCAAACCGCTGAATTACACTTGCCGCTTTGTGTCGCAGATCTGTGCATATGGTGCATGCAGCTGACATGACGCAAATGGCAATATTTTCCCCAAACATAGTTCAGAAGCTGCAAGCTAACACTGATAATGCTAATCTCACATGACGACGGTTTTGCGGCAATTAAATTGCATCTGAAGAAAGGCCAAGTTAAAACGGCTTGCATACCGATGCATTTTTTTTGGACAGATGTTGACAACGAATGATATACAATACAATACAATACAATACAATACAATAAATGTTGATTTGTATAGCGCTTTAACAACAGCTGAAGCTGCAACAAAGCGCTTAACATGGACAAGTATCATATACAGGAAATAAAGTTATTACAAAGGACCAGGGAATAAAATCAAGACCAAGTCGGAATCATGCTGAATCTAATGCTAAATAGTACAAGTGAGTTTGGAGACGGGTTTTAAAGATGGGCAGCGAGGGGGCTAGCCAAATGTTCAGTGGAAGGTCATTCCAGGGAGTGGTACCAGCAACGGAAAAGGCTCGATCCTCTCTGAGCCTCCGATTAGTTTTTGACACATCTAAAAATGTCTGGTCAGCAGACCTGAGGCCTCGGTAAGGTGTGTAGAGGTGGATGAGCTCGGAGAGCCAGTAAAGGGATGCATGAGTAGGGGTTATGTGCTCCGTCTTACGAGTACCAGTCAAGAGGCGAGCAGCAGCATTCCAGCTGGAGACGATTCAAGGAGCATTGGCTGACTCCATCGTAAAGTGCATTACAGTAATCGAGCCGAGATGTGACATATATGGTTTGATTAGTTTCACACATGATGAGTGAGCAAGCACGGCAGAGATTCGACTAATTGGATGAAAACAATTATAAAGTCACTTTTACAAAGTGCCATTCATCAGGGCCTAAAATGAAATGCTCAATGTCAGGAGTAATTTTCATTTAGGACAGAAAGTAACAAGAAGTGAGGAATGACTGGACTCGGGTATTCCGCTTTGTTGAGTTAGGAAATTCCAACGATGCATAAAAACACACCACCGATGCATTTTTCACCAAGGTTTATGTACACTTTCAAATGCTCTCATTCTGGATTCGCTGTCAGTCAGCCTGTTTGTGTGTCTAAGTTGCGGCGTCTCTACAAATAATAATCATCCTTCATGAATTGCCTCGCACCTTTAAGGCGAGGCGCAGGACAATAGAGAGTGGGCTTGGTATTAACAGATTTCGGAGCAGCTGTTGTGGTTGTGTGCCCGTGAATCAGGATGAGCCCAGGCCGACCTAACCAAACCACAGCGTCTCACTTTGTTTCACTCCCATCTAAAACCAGGCTTGTGCTGACACTGTCGACGATGGCGAGCAAACAAGTGCAGCGTAAGTGACACAAAAGATCCAAAAGATAAACATGCAGCATTGAAAAAATGGATTAGACGTTCGCCCTGACAAAGTGCCTATCTACACCTCGGGGATTTCGCCGTTTGCTAAGTGTTGACTGCCACTCCCGGCCGTGCTGAATAGATTCTGTGGAGACGGGGCCCATGCTGAATGACTGCTGTAAGTTTCCTTAATGCGCTGCTGTCAGCGGTCATTGCATTTGTTTTATCAAGGAGACACTCTCACACCACGGCGCTGGATGTGCTTGAATATGCTTTTCACCATTTGTTTCCCTCTTTTGAAAGCACCAATCTAGTTGTTAAGAAACAAAGTACGGTGCACAAAGTGGTCACGTGGCACAATCGCAGCCGAGGATAAGCCGATGGAATCTCCTCCGTCTAAAAAATAAAAAAATGCATTCTGTGTGGTGTGTGGTGTTTTTGGGGTGTTTTTTCTTCCCTGAGCTGCTTGGAAAATATTCTGGGTGGTCGATCGTACAACATAAATAAATGGAAATCGATTTTGAGATGTGTCGTAGAATAACATACGATCTTCATCGACTATTGCTGATTTTTAGTTGCCTTGTCAATGTCCTTGGACAGACAGAAATTCAATACGGTTACTCACAAGAACTTCTTATTGAGCGAAGGGACAGATACTTTTTGTGTACTCCGCTTTAACGTTTCCAGTTCGAAAATTCATCAAAAACACATCTCCTGTAATACAAACACACACACACACACACACACACACACACACACACACACACACACACACACACACACACACACACACACACACACGCGCGCGCACACACACACACACACACACACACACACACACACACACACACGCACACACACACATACACACACACACATTCACAGACAGAACACTTTGAAGTGTAGACCAGGCAATAAATTCTTGGGCTCTTTTATACTCGTTCCCATTTCGATTAGTGGGGTTAACAAGCCGCTGCAGTTCAGGCTAATGAGACGACACCCCAGAGAGGGGTCAAAAGAGGTGGCGCAAGATTACGCCATGCATCCTTCATCCCTGTTGTCCTGGGAAGTCCTCTGTGAGAAACGGTGATGCAAAATCCCGACAGGGACGCTCGTCTGCATGTATGTGAGACGCCTTCAGGAAGGCACAGTCGCACTGACTTAACGGCACATTGTTGCATATTGTCATCATACCTCAGCACTAATGTGGGGGCGCCCGTGTGACCAATCCCGCTGGGGACAGATGGGCAGACAGAGAGAGGGGGGCTCATTAAGGCAGGATGTAAGGATGTACCAGGATGCAGTAAAAAAAGGGAAAAAACGTTCCTTAACTCTGCTCAAGAACCACACCCCTCTCCTTCGTTCTCTTCATAGAGGTCCAGTAGATCAGTAACAGATGGGCGGGATGCTAGGGGTGGGGGGGGGGGGTCATTCGGAATGAATCATCCAACAGAAGTTCACTTGGTTCACTGGCAGAAGACAGATTGTGTATTCTTTTTTCAATGCCCATTTTGGAATAATTAAAACAATGTGAATTTTTAGGGGGGAAAATAATATTAGTGTTTATTCATACAGCTGCAGCTCCCAATATTTCTTGCGCAATGGACCGGTTTGACGTCAAGCAATATTGGCGCTACACTGTCAGCTCAAAATGTCTAAAAATCATGACAAGAGTCTCACTCATTAATACGTTTGATCCACTGAGCAACAGGACCCCAAGAAAAACAAAAACACAGTTGCCACATTTGTGTGAGTGTGTGTGGTGATGTCTGTCAACAAGAAACACAAACATCTTTCATCTTTAATCCATCACAACCCAGGGCACTTTGTGGACAAAAGACAGTTTGCACACAAGCACACAAGCAGGAGGTCTCGGCGAGACAAGGGAGCTTTGTTATTTTCGAGGGCCAGTTTCTGATTTCATCTGATTATTCTGAGGGTTTAGTAATAATGCCAAAATATCGTTTTATCTGTCAGCATGGAGCTAATGAACGGCATTTTCGATTAGGGAAATATATTCACTCATTCACTGTCAGACGATGTGCACAAATGTGTTCACTCCAGTACCACGGTTTTTGTCATTTTCACTTAAATAGCAGGACCCACAGAATATTGGGTTGAGGGACTACATACGCGTTCAATACAGCGTAAGATACCTGAGACATTCTTCTTTCATAAGAAAAAAAGACTTAAATCTTAAGTTATATGGGTCTGGAGTTACTTACATATTGATTTATATAGCGCTTTAACAACAGCTGAAGCTGTAACAAAGCGCTAACATGGATAAAAAGCAAATGCCCCCTCGTGGAAGGGAAAAACATTGCTAGCGGTCTAACCAGTGCTTTATCGGCACCCCCATTAAGAAAAATAACCTGAACAAATGAGGGAATGGCGCCCCACGTCACATTTTTCAATTCCTGAATAAAGTCGGAAATGGCAGCGAATGAGTTAACAATGTGTTCAAAAACTGGAATTAGTTTATATATGAGGAACATTTTCCACCATTAGCGAATGTTTCATTTTGTAAATTTCCTGAAATCAACTTTCCGAAAGTAAGAAAGACAACTGACTTTCCATTGCGGTATTTTAGTAGGCATCAAGCGTGCTGCCGGTTGCCTGGAGTGTGGAAATTCCCATCTTGAATGGAGTCAGCGACACAAAGTGGCTTCGGCCCCAGTGGACATTCGGATAATAATCCTAATTGAATTAAAATCTTCTTTACCTACTCGGAGGCTAGGGATGAACACTGCTCGCCAATCAGGCTCTTCGAGGCAGCTAATTGAAGCCCAGGGTACGTACGTGCGCCAGCCATAACATAATCAAGGTTGGGGGTGCTTCGAACACGCTCCAAGGGTACTCCGCCTATAATTGGTTAATTCAAGGCGGGAGGGATAACGAGGACTGTGATGATGACGCGCGTGGCACCGAGGGCCACGTGGTGGTACGAGAGGCCGGCAGAAACGGGATTGACGATGGACTCTCACACGGTACACGCACACGTTGTCAAATTGCCACGGGTTTTTTTTGGTCTTTGGGTCATTTCCAAAGACAGCCTGGGTGCATTGTTTTGCAGACGAGGGTTGCAGCGGGCCAGAGGGAAGGGCAGCAGCCATGTATCCAGTTTGTCTCTGTGATCCTCACAGAAAGAGACAAGGATGTAATTTGCCCTCAGATGCTAAACACATAACGGACTCTCGTGTAATTGGCCAGAATACGTATGGGACGAAGTTAGGATCCTCCGAGACAAGTTTATTTCTGGAAAATACATATTTTTGATGAAATTATTATTATTTTTTTGTCATGAGATGATTTCTGGGAGGTTCCTATTCTCATCCGCAGTCAAAATTACTGACATAACATTTTCCAAACATACCTTATTTTCTGGTGGATAAGGCGCACCCAAAAGCAATTTTCATCAAAAGATGACTGCATAATAATAATAATAATAATAATAATAAATAATAATAATAATAATAATAATAAGTGCCTTTCAAAACCTCTCACTTTACAGTCACCGAATATTTTTTTCTGTGGGTGAGCAGCGGCAGCCACACGCGCCAGCGTTCACTGAACCCGGAAGTAACATAGTAAAACAAAAACAAAAAAACTAAATTCCAGATTAAAACCACCACGGTCCCAACAAAACACAAAGGCTTTTCTTACATGAGTCAAAAAGTGAACTTTTTAGTAGTTTAATTACCTCCGTATTGAATTACCTCTATATTCGGGATCAGGAATGAGTACATTAGAGGGACAACTCATATAATAGGCTTTGCGGAGAAAGTCAAAGAGGCCAGACTGAGATGGTTTGGACATGTCCAGAGGAGAGAGACCGACTATATTGGCAGAAGGATGCTGAGCCTTGAACTGCCAGGCAGGAATCCGAGAGGAAGACCGAAGAGGAGGTTTATGGATGTGGTCAAAGAGGACATGAAGGTAGCTGGTGTGAGAGAAGAGGATGCACAAAACCGGGATTGCTGGAGGACATTGATTCGCTGTGGTGACCCCTGAGGGGAAAAGCCGAAAGGAAAAGAAAATGATATTAAGAGCGAAAGGGACATAGACTCCCTGATCCACACAACCAGGATCTACAGCAGTGATATCGGAATGTCATTCGGGCTGGAGAAATGTAGTCGGATGGTGACTAAGAGGGGCAAGGTAGTTCACACTGAAGGGGTCTCACTCCCTGAAGGAACAATAGCAGACATTGAAAACAGCTACAAGTACCTCGGTATACCACAGGCCAATGGCAACCTCGAACTAGCAACAAGGAAAGCGGCTACGACCAAATACCTCCAGCGGGTGAGGCAAGTCCTCAGAAGCCAGCTCAATGGCAAGAACAAGACCCGGGCAATAAACAGCTATGCCCTGCCAGTGATCAGATACCCTGCAGGAATAATAAGGTGGCCAAAGGAAGAGATTCAGACCACGGATGTTAAGACCCGAAAACTCCTCACCATGCATGGAGGGTTCCATCCCAAGTCCAGCACCCTGAGACTGTACACAAGCCGTAAGGAAGGAGGCCGGGGACTAGTGAGTGTGAGAGACACTGTCCAGGATGAAACATCCAAGCTCCATGAATACATCAAAGAGAAGGCTGCAACGGATGATGTACTCAGAGAATGTCTCAGACAATGGGGAACAGAGGATCAGGTGCTGGAAGAGCGACAATCATGGGAGGAAAAGCCCCTACACGGGATGTACCACCAAACCATAGCAGAAGTGGCTGATCTCAAGAAGTCCTATCAGTGGCTAGAGAGGGCTGGCCTAAAGGACAGCACAGAGGCACTCATCCTGGCTGCTCAAGAGCAGGCCCTGACCACCAGAGCCATAGAGGCAGGGATATACCACACCAGACAAGACCCAAGGTGTAGGTTGTGCAAATAGGCACCTGAGACAATCCAACACATAACTGCAGGGTGTAAGATGCTGGCAGGGAAAGCCTACATGGAGCGCCATAACCAGGTGGTTGGCATAGTCTACCGAAACATCTGTGCGGAGTACGGACTGGAAACCCCAAGGTCAAAACGGGAAACACCTCCCAAGGTGGTGGAGAATGACCGAGCAAAGATCCTGTGGGACTTCCAGATACAGACCGACAAGATGGTAATGGCCAACCAACCAGATATCGTGGTCATAGATAAAGGGGAAAGGAAAGCCGTTGTCGTGGATGTAGCGGTCCCGAGTGATGGAAACATCAGAAAGAAGGAACATGAGAAAATGGAGAAATACCAAGGGCTCAGAGAGGAGCTGGAGAGAGCCTGGAAGGTAAAGGTGACAGTCGTGCCTGTGGTGGTCGGAGCACTCGGGGCAGTGACCCCTAAACTCGACGAGTGGTTGCAACAGATCCCGGGAACAACATCGGATATCTCGGTCCAGAAAAGCGCAGTGCTGGGAACAGCACGGATACTACGCAGAACCCTCGAGCTTCCTGGCCTCTGGTAGAGGACCCGAGCTGAAATGGGGGACAGACACCACCCATGGTGGGGTGAGACGAGGATTTTTTTTTTATATATATATATATATATAAGAGAGACGCAAACACTTGAGAAATCTTTCGTTTGCCGAGACGCAAACACTTTAGAAATCTCCGAGAACACGTCCCCGGTCAAATCAAGTACAGATCTTGGCAGCTCGTGGCAAGGACAGCAAAAGATTTCATGCGACGCGACAAGAGTTCTGAAACCGCCCAAATGGACACACCGACTGCCATGGTCGCAAATAGTCCTGACGTGCACATATGTTGCAACGTGGAGACGGGCATGGAGCCGCGTGTGCCAGCGTGCCGCAGGCAATCACTGGTGAGGGTCAGAAATGGGGAAGCAAAACAGACAGGAAGTGAAAACAGAGACATTAAAGCAAGTCCAGCATTATTTTGACCCGATTGCCTTGATATCAATTTTTACAGTCCACATACTCGTTTGTATGTACTTTGTCATGCCACAAGTGAACAGCTTACAAGTACAGTGAGACCTCAACTTACAAACACCTTATATTACAAACTTTTCGTCTTAAGAACGTCAAATTTATGAAAATTAAACCTTATAATAAGCACTATTTTCATAATACACACCCACCACGGCTGGCGGAGTGATCTTCGGCAGAAGCACACGACCGAACAGCGCTCCAGCCGGCGCTACTTTCCACACCCCGTCTCATTGAATGCACATCGATCGATCACCTCCTTGGAGCTTTTTGCTGATAATTTTACTATGATGGGACTGAAAAAAAAACACCGCAGGCTCGTGTTCAGCCCAAGAAGACACAAAATAAAATCACCGTCGCTGAGAAGAAGGAGATAATTGAAAAACACGAACGAGGTGTGCGTTTGTGTGATTGAGTGGCCGAGCACGGCTATGCTAAGTCCACCATTGCTACCATCCTTCGCAAGAAAAAAGCCATTAAAGGTGCGTGTGTTGCTAAAGGTGTTTCCGTGCTGTCAAAGCAACGGTCTGGGGCAGTAGAAGAGGGTGAAAAACTTCTGTTAATTTGGATTAACGAAAAGCAGCTATCCACCGACAGCGTGAGTGAAGCTATTTTATGCGAGAAAGCACGGCTAATTCAAGCCGATATCACCGTGCCCCAACCTGGAAGTTCGGCGCTTATTGAGGATTTTAAAGCCGGCAACGGATTGTTCAAGAATATCTGAGGGCGAGGAGGAGATGGCTGCAGCATCAATTAAGCTCATAAAGGCAATGTTGGCAAAGTGGAATGATGTGCAGGCTTTTACCGAACAGTTCAATCCAGAAAAGACTGTGGCTATGACAATCATCAACATGATGAACGATAATGTGATGCCTCAGCTTCGTAAGACCTTACAAGTCAGAAAGCAACAGGTGTCAATTAAGAGGTTTTTTTAATCAGCAAAAATGATGAGGAGTCTCCAAAGAAGCAAAGAAGAGAAGCCACACCAGAGGTTAAGGTCCTTATGGAAGGTGACTCTCCTTCCATAAGCCATCAACGACCATCAAAAAGGTAAATAAAACTTTATTTTACAGCACAGTTTATTTCTTTAATTACAGTCCTCATGCAATGTGCCTCTCTTTCCAAACAGCAAGTCCCTTTGACCTTCGACCTCCAACGCCATTTCATCAAGCCATCAATGACCATCACAAATGTAAATAAAGTGACTTTATGATACAATGCAGTGTATTTCTTTCATTACAATACAATTGCACATTTATTACACATAGGATAAGGTAGGTTGTGTGTAGTTTTAAGGCTTTATAGGAAATTTGTTTTTCAGATACACACTTTTCGCCTTACACACTCTGTATGGGAACCAATTAAGTTCATGAGTTGAGGTTTCACTGTATGTGGACCGCTTACAGCCTACTGTAAGTGGGACAGTCCATCACCAAATGGAGGCAAAGGTTTTAAATATATATATATATATATATAATATATAATAACATTGAAAAGTCCAATACTGGATTCAGTCAAACTTTTGGTTGTGACAGAACCTGGCAGACCTACATCTGGTGCTTGATTATTCTGTCGGATATCATGTCAGAAAATCAAAGTCAAAGTCAGCTTTATTGTCAAATATGCTAATATGCATGACATACAGCACAGATGAAATTACTGTCCTGGGAGGGGGCTTGGACCCAGTTATGCATGTGAACAAAATATTTCACAATTTATGTGTTCAAAATTTAGAATTGTCAAAAATATACGATCATGGCTCCTGCAAAACACAATTGCTGACCTTACAGGCTCTAAATATTGTCTCTTGAAGAAAATAAGCGCCACCTGCTTATAGTTTTGGTTTGATATGATTCGTTAAGTGCACACGGAGTTGCGAAAAACCTGGAAAATTAAATCAAGAATTATGCCATTTTAAAGTGATTTCTGAGTGAGCACAGGCTAAAAAAATGTGGGTCCTAAGATAAAATTTTATGATTTTCATAAATATGTTTTTTCATGTTTGAAATTGGGTTCCCACGGGTCACAACTTTTGCACACCATGTCCTCACCATGTAGCAAAACGTGTATGCGTGTGCATGTGCGTGTGTGTGTGTGTGTGTGTGTGTGTGTGTGTGTGTGTGTGTGTGTGTGTGTGTGTGTGTGTGTGTGTGTGTGTGTGTGTGTGTGTGTGTGTGTGTGTGTGTGTGTGTGTGTGTGTGTGCTTCCTCAGACATCAGAGGTACAAGGCGAGGAGTGTCACAAGTCATTTGGCCACGATAGAGCCAGGCGGCACGCTGCCATTCACTTTTAATCAAGCGCACCCTCAGAGATGCTGAGTGGCCTCGGGAGGGGGGCGTAACCACACACACAGACACACACACACATACGTCTTGATCACCCCACCTCACTTTACCTCGCGGACACACCGAACACAAGGTGCCCAACACAACTCATCACCCCGCCTTGGGCCCGCTGCTGACCTGCCTGGACGCCCACACACACAAGCACGCACGCACACACACACACACACACACACACACACACACACACACACACACACACACACACACACACGCACACACGTACACACACACACACACACACACACACACACATATATCCCGAATTTTCCTATATCAAGACGTACGCTCACACTTAAGGAAGTCATGGACAGGATGAGTCTTTTCACATTTCCACTTCCTTTCTTCCATTCTTCCTTTCTTCCATTCCTCCTTTCTTCCTTACATCCTTCTTTCATTGCTTTCTCCTTTCCTTCCTTCCTTTCTTCTTTGCTTCCTTCATTCCTTAGTTCCTTCTTTCCTATCTTCCTTACTTCATTTCTTCCTTACTTCCTTTTTCCTTTCCTCATTTCCAACTTTTTTCCTTCTTTCCTTACTTTCTTCTTTCCTTCGTTCTTTCCTCACTTCCTTCTTTCCTTACTTCGTTACTTACTTACTTCCGTCTGCACCTTCCTTCCTTCTACGTCCTTCCTTTGTTCCTTCCTTAACCCCACTTCCATCCTTGCTTCCTTCCTTCCTTCTTTACTTCCTTCTTTACTTCTTTCCTTCCTTCTTTCTTCCAATTCCTTCCTTTGTTCTTTCATTCCTACCTTCCGTCCTTTTTTCTTTCCTTCCTTCCTTCTTTCTTTCTTTCCTTCCTTCCTTTCTTCCATCTCTTCTTCTTCTTCTTCTTCCCACTTTCCCCGCCTCTCTCCCTCCTCCCATTTGTGAAATTTCAGGGAAAATAGCCGAGGGCCAGATTGGAGGTTGGCTGCCTCTTTGCATTACCAGTCAAGATAAATATTCCCAGGATGACTCCCATTACCCGGAGGATGTTTATGTGTGTACATGCTAATTCTAAGCCCTCCTCCTCTGCTCTTCCTCCCAAAAAGAGAGAGAGAGACCCACACCCACTTAAATGTTGTCTACATGAAATCCTCACCATACAGTGGACAGAAAATGTCTCCAAAAAGTCAGTGATGATATGGAAGCTATCCCGCAGACAAAGGCTCCCACGGTATAACAGGTGCGGGCCACTCGGGACCTCAGGGGACGCTCTCCTACCTTTTTGAGGTGTCGCCCTCTTCCGTCACGTAAACGTTGACTTGCGAGCGGCACATGACAACACAAAGTGTGGTATCCCAAGAATGGTTATATAGGAGACACCTTAGTATTGATGAGCGTGCACAGAAGCCCGCAAAACCCAAGCACGCCACAAACTAATTGCCTTTGGTGTCAGTCAGATATGTCAGAAAACAAGTCAGGTTTCAGGTTGGTTAACATGCGAAAGAAAAACAAAAGAAAATAGCATGAAAAATAATACAACAATTGCAGGGACGACAATGCCGCCGAAATGTTGAGGATTATTTTTGATTGTGTTGCAATGTGAGGTTTGTGTGGCCCGCGTGGGCTCGTCATTTTGTAATTTGTTTTTTCAACAAAACTTTATTTGAGTAGCATCAAATTCACAAAGTTGACTTGTAGCTTCCATTGATACATGATGTTTCTGTTGCAACTGGAACAGTCAAGCACTTGCCTTGCCCGCATAACAGAGTTTAATTTCTAATTATATATATATATATATATATATATATATATATATATATATATATATATATATATATATATATATATATTCGAATATATATAATTAGAAATGAGCACAAAAACATCATCCAGTGTGGGTCCTTGGGCAAGACCCTTCACGCTAATGCCTACCTCATACAAAAATGACAATAAATGGGATGACATGCCGGCTCAGACGTCGCCCGGCCAATCAAGGTCTGCGTCAGGTGCTGGGGAACCAGAGCACCTTGATGAAAAACGGGCTACTGGAACAAAGCGGAGATGGACGAGATGCGATAACATGGCTCTAATGGAATGCTACTACTCAAGCAACCGTAGTCAGAGGGGTTACATGCGGAGAATGGGGGCTGAATGGTTACTTCGAAACCCACAGTCACGGTTGACCACGAAACAACTAGTAGCTCAATGTTCCAATATCCACAAACGGCAATTGCTATCACAACTTGAGATTGATGAGGTACAACACAAATTCCGAGGTGAAGGGCCCCAGTCTGCCACATCAGAGGAAGAGGTTCAACCAGAGATTGGGAGGCAAGCCCCAATGAATGATGAGATTGGGAAGCCAGCCCCAATGAATGAAATGCTGAGTGAAGCAGCAACTGACCTGAGAGATAAGGTCATGGCAAGAATGAAAACTGGGCAACTAAGAAACCAATTACAACGGCTATGTGAAGTACCACCTGAAAGTCTCATGGAAACTGTGAATGCAGCACTGAGAACGATCCCGACCGGAACGATCACGGAAACCAATGAGCTGATATACGCCTCAGCATCAGTGATCCTAGAGATGCTTGGCTACAACAGCAACCATTACCCACCATGGAAAAGACGGTTGGAGTTGGAGTTTTTACGATTCCTGTAACTACTGGAAATACTCGACAGCCACCAAAGGAACTTATGGTCGAATTCCAATTCGCTTTGGCTGTCGGATCGTCTCGTGATTCCGGTCGTTTATCCGCATCACGGACGAGAACACGTACCATCTCCACCCACCTGTACCCGCTGTTGAGGGCTAACCTGGACGCTGCCTGTCTCTGGACGTTGCTGGTTGCTATCATGTCGTTCCTTCATCGACCCGTTGGATGCTGCAGTATTCGGCGTCAGAGCTGCTTGAACTCCGCTCCCGATGGACGAGCGTGCCACAGGCGATTTTCCAATTCCCGGAAATCGCTCGCCACCCTTCCCGGAGGTATATCCACCGCGGATCACGTCGAGACTTTCACCTCGACGACTCCAAGGATATCACCTCCCTGTGGTCATCTTTCCGCCGGCCACGCAGAGGTTACAGCCGCTCTGTGCAACACCGTGTGTTAGCCGGCCTGGCTAGGTCGGCCAATTCCCCTCAAAATGACACCACCAGCGTCACCTTCGGCCTCCTGAACATCCGCTCACTTACGGGGAAGGGTTGTCTTAGCCAAGACATCCTTAGTGACCATAAGTTGGACTTCTTCTGCTTGAATGAGACCTGGCAAACGGCGGGGGACTTTTCCGAGTTGAACGACACGACGGCACCAGGGTTTGTTTACCTTTCAAAACCCCGCCTCTCGGGCCGTGGAGGCGGTCTCGAGATATTTTACCGCGAGATCTGGAAAGTCATTCAAGTGCCAGTCCCGGAAACTCTCTCATTTGAATGCCTTGCGTGTCAAATTTCTGGTCCATCTCCCACAGTTATAGCCACTGAATATTGTCCCCCTAAACCACATCGTGACTTTTTAAAAGACTTCTCAGCTGTCCTCACACACCTCTCCACTCTGTCACAAAATATTATTATGCTTGGGGACTTCAACATACACATTGACAATTCCACCCATCCCCTCACCAAAGACTTTATTTCCTCACTGGAGAGTTTTGGCTTGCATCAATTCTCTGATTTCCCCACGCATATAAAAGGGCATACCCTGGACTTAATATGCTGCTGTGGTTTTATCCCCGCCAACTGCACAGCAAACGAACTACCTGTAACGGACCATTTTCTTGTCTCATTTAACGTTCCCATCACACACACTCTCCCCAAGCCACCGCGCATCATCACTTATCGGAACATCAAACACATTGACACTGTCACCCTCACTGCAATGGCTGCTAACCTCAATCCGGATTACAACTCCCCCCCTGATGAACTTGTTTCCCGATACAACACAGACCTTGCAAACATGCTCAACACCCTTGCTTCCATAAAATCCCGGTCAGTCCAATTCACTCGATCCGCCCCTTGGTTCACCGCCCAACTCCACTCCACCAAGGTGAAAACTCGGCAGCTGGAAAGACTTTACAGAAAGACCGGCCTCACCACCCACCAGGACATGTACACAGCCCACCTCATCCACTACAAGGACTCTATCACACGCGCAAAATCACAATACTATTCTGGACTGATTGACACTAGGACTCCACGGACTCTGTTTTCCCTGTACACCAAAATCATTCAACCCCCTTTCTCTCTCCCTTTCCACACTCTCCAAACTTTCACTCCCCAGACACCTGCAACGCACTACTTCTGTTTTTCACTGAAAAGATCAACAAGATCCACCAGCACCTCGGCTCCTCTGTATCCACCCCTCCCCCAACCTTCCTACTCCCTATCAACTGCTGTCGTCTTTTGAACTCCCTCATCCCTCCTTACTTTCTGACCTCATCACCAAGTCCAAGAATTCCACCTGTCAACTTGACCCCCTCCCTACTGTCCTCATCAAATCTTGTCTACCCGCTCTCCTCCCTTTTATTTCAGCTATTATTCACTCCTCATTGTCCACTGGAATTGTTCCTGTCCCTCTCAAAACCGCAGCTGTAACGCCAATCCTGAAAAAAACTTCAGATCCCAATGATTTCAATAACCTATGTCCAATTTCGCATCTTCCATTTATCGCTAAAATTCTCGAAAAAACCGTCGCCTGTCAACTCCACTCTCACCTCACCCACAATAACCTCTACGAACAATTCCAGTCTGGTTTACGTCCCCGCCACAGCACTGAATCAGCCCTCATAAAAATCACGAATGACCTTCTCATAGCAGCAGATACCGGCTCCCTCTCTATTCTCATCCTTCTTGATCTATCTGCGGCCTTTGACGCCATTTCTCACCCCATCCTGCTCAACCAACTCTCCACTCTAGGCGTGACACACACCTCACTTAGTTGGTTTCACTCCTACCTCACTGGCCGCTCACAGTTTATCCAAATTACCTCATTCACTTCATGGTCCTCCCCTGTGTCTTCTGGTGTGCCCCAAGGGTCTGTTCTGGGGCCCCTTCTCTTTATTATATACCTTCTTCCCCTTGGTGATATCTTCCGCAAATTTGGCATTCATTTTCACTGCTTCGCGGATGACACCCAGCTCTACCTCTCCAGTAAACCCGACGCCTCTCTTCCACCTGCATCCCTTACACTTTGCCTCTCAGAAATCAAACCCTGGTTTTCTCATAATTTTCTCTAACTAAACAGCGAAATAACGGAACTTCTCCTTGTCGGTACAAAATCCACCCATCACAAAGCAAACAGTTTCTCTCTCACCATTGACAGTTCTACCGTGTCCCCCGCCCTTCAGGTTAAGAGCCTGGGTGTCATCCTCGATAGCACACTATCTTTTCACTCCCATATAAATAACATAACCCGGTCTGCATATTTTCACCTCCACAATATCAATCGTCTCCGTCCCTCTCTTACCCCTCATACCACTGATATCCTCGTCCACAGTCTCGTCACCTCCCGTATCGATTATTGTAATTCAGTTCTTTTCGGGGTCAATCAAAAATGTCTCCATAATCTCCAACTAGTCCAAAATTCCTCAGCCCGGATCATCACAAAAAAAACCCTCCTTTCACCACATCACCCCTGTCCTCCAACAGCTCCACTGGCTCCCTGCTACACTTCTTTACATTTAAAGCCATCCATTACCTGCCCCCCCTATCTGTCTGATCTAATTCAAATCTCTGTTCCTTCTCGGGCCCTCAGATCCTCTTCCTCCCTCCACCTCTACATGCCCTCTGCCCGTCTCACCACGATGGGGTGCAGAGCTTTCAGCCGCTTCGCTCCTAAACTCTGGAACTCACTTCCACCCAACATCCGCAACATTGACTCCCTACCTACTTTCAAATCTCACCTGAAAACCCACCTGTTTAAACTTGCTTTCATGGTCTAATTTATTCGGCTGTTTTATTATGCATTGTTTTATGCATGATTTTACTATTTTGTGTATTGTCTTTGTTGTAAAGTGTCCTTGGGTGTTCAGAAAGGCGCTTGTAAATTAAATGTATTATTATTATTATTAAGATCAAGGCGGCTCGGAAACATGTGAGTCAATTGACGGAGACCCAGAGAGGTGTGAATAAAAGGCATATGCCCAAGAGGTACATGCAGATAACCATACCTGAAGCACTCGAAACTGCCAAACAAAGGCTCCAGGCCTTGTCCAGTCACCTAAAGAGGTACACGAAAGAGAATGAGGCCAGAAGAATAAACAGGCTGTTCGCAACACAACCTGCGAAAGTGTACGCTCAGTGGCAGGGTTCTAACAGCAGAGCAGACCCTCCAAGGCTGGAAACTGAAAGATACTGGAAAGGCATATGGGAGAAGGAGGTCGCACATAACAGCAGTGCGCAATGGCTGGTGACTCTGAAAGAGGAGCACAGCAACCTCCCTGAACAGAACCCAGTTACCATCACAGCGGCAGATATACAAGAAAGAGTCTTAGGTATGAAAAACTGGACGGCACCAGGCCCGGATATGGTCCACACCTACTGGCTAAAGAAACTCACAGCGCTCCACGAGCGCCTAGCAGCACAAATGAACTAGTTGCTGATGGATGGAACTCACCCAGGATGGCTAACCGAAGGGCGAACAATCCTGATCATGAAGGATTCCTCAAAGGGTGCAGTTCCTTCAGACTATCGGCCAATAACCTGTCTCTCCACAACATGGAAGCTCATGTCAGGCATCATTGCGGCTAAGATAAGTAGACACATGGATCAATACATGAGCAAAACACAGAAAGGCATTAGTAGAGACACTAGAGGTGCCAAACATCAGCTGCTGGTTGACAGAACAGTCGCACAAGACTGCAGGTCCCGACATACCAACCTGGGCACAGCCTGGATTGATTACAAGAAAGCATATGACTCGATGCCACACACATGTATCACTGAATGCTTGGAGTTGTATAAGGTCAACAGGACCCTGAGAGCCTTCGTTGCAAACTCGATGAGGATGTGGAAAACCACACTTGAAGCCAATGGCAAGCCACTAACGCAAGTGTCCATCAAATGTGGCATATACCAAGGTGATGCACTCTCCCCACTGCTGTTCTGCATAGGACTGAACCCCCTCAGCCAGATAATCGCCAAGACAGGCTATGGATAGCGCCTCAGAAATGGAGCTACGATCAGTTGCCTCCTCTACATGGATGACATAAAGCTGTATGCTAAGAGTGAAAGGGACATAGACTCCATGATCCACACAACCAGGATCTACAGAAGTGATATCGGAATGTCATTCGGGCTGGAGAAATGTAGTTGGATGGTGACTAAGAGGGGCATGGTAGACCACACTGAAGGGGTCTCACTCCCTGAAGGAACAATAGCAGACATTGAAAACAGCTACAAGTACCTTGGTATACCACAGGCCAATGGCAACCTCGAACTAGCAACAAGGAAAGCGGCTACGACCAAGTACCTCCAGCGGGTGAGGCAAGTCCTCAGAAGCCAGCTCAATGGCAAGTACAAGACCAGGGCAATAAACAGCTATGCCCTGACAGTGATCAGATACCCTGCAGGAATAATAAGGTGGCCAAAGGAAGAGATTCAGACCACGGATGTTAAGACCCGAAAGCTCCTCACCATGCATGGAGGGTTCTATCCCAAAACCAGCACCCTGAAGCCGTAAGGAAGGAGGCCGGGGACTAGTGAGTGTAAGAGCCACTGTCCAGGATGAAACATCCAAGCTCAATGAATACATCAAAGAGAAGGCTCCAACGGATGATGTACTCAGAGAATGTCAAGACAATGGGGAGCAGAGGATGAGGTGCTGGAAGAGGGACAATCATGGGAGTAAAAGCCCCTACACGGGATGTACCACCGAACAATAACTGAAGTGGCTGATCTCAAGAAGTCCTATCAGTGGCTAGAGAGGGCTGTCCTGAAGGACAGCACAGAGGCACTCATCCTGGCTGCTCAAGAGCAGGCCCTGAACACCAGTGCCATAGAGGCACGGATATACCACACCAGGCTAGACCCAAGGTGTAGGTTGTGCAAGGAGGCACCTGAGACAATCCAACACATAACTGCAGGGTGTAAGATGCTGGCAGGGAACGCCATAACCAGGTGGCTGGCATAGTCTACCGAAACATCTGTGCGGAGTATGGACTGGAAACCCCAAGGTCAAAATGGGAAACACCTTCCAAGGTAGTAGAGAATGACTGAGCAAAGATCCTGTGGGACTTCCAGATACAGACTGACAAGATGGTAATGGCCAACCAACCAGATATGGTGGTCATAAATAAAGGGGAAAGGAAAGCAGTTGTCGTGGATGTAGTGATGGAAAGATCAGAAAGAAGAAACATGAGAAAATCGAGAAAAAACAAGGGCTCAGAGAGGAGCTGGAGAGAGCCTGGAAGGTAAAAGTGACAGTCGTGCCTGTGGTGGGCGGAGCACTCGGGGCAGTGACCCCCAAACTCGACGAGTGGTTGCAACAGATCCCGGGAAAAACATCGGATATCTCGGTCCAGAAATGTGCAGTGCTGGGAACAGCATGGATACTGCGCAGAACCCTCAAGCTTCCTGAGGACCCGAGCTAAAATGATTTTATATGATTTTATATGAATTTATATGTATATATATATATATATACAGGGCGGCCCGGTAGTCGAGTGGTTAGCACACCAGCTTCACAGTGCAGAGGTTGCCGGTTCGCGTCCCGGTCTGGCCTCCCTGTGTGGAGTTTGCATGCTCTCCCCGGACCCGCTGAGATTGGCTCCAGCAACCCCCGCGACCCTAATAAGGAATAAGCGGTACGGAAAATGAGATGATATATATATATATATATATATATATATATATATATATATATATATATACATATATATATATATATATATATATATATATATATATATATATATATATATATATATATATATATATATATAGGCCAGCCCTCTCTAGCCACTGATAGGACTTCTTGAGATCAGCCACTTCAGTTCCATGGAGCTTGGATGTTTCATCCTGGACATTGGCTCTTGCACTCACTTGTCCCCGGCCCCCTTCTATACGGCTTGTGTACAGTCTCAGGGTGCTGGATTTGGGATGGAACCCTCCATGCATTGTGAGGAGCTTTCGGGTCTCTACATCCGTGGTCTGAATATATATATATATATATATATATATATGTACATATAAATATTTTGGGACTTAACAAAGCTACACTATCACACATACATCAACGAATCTCTGTTATTTGTTGTTGCTGTTTGGCATCCATCCTACATCTTCATCTATCCACTGCAGTGGCTGTCGTGTATGCGATGAAAGCATCGCTTGAAACGGTGGTGAGCGGAGATCTCAGTGATGAAACGAAGGGCAAAAACGAGATGGCGCCGTCCCGATGCCCATCCTGAGATTACTCTTGATTGGTCAGGGCCGCGGCAAAAATTATTTAAATTCCCTTCAGATTTGTATCGTCAAATCGAGAGGCGCAACCGACGCAACTTCCTTCCTCCACGACTCCTTTGAGACAACTTCCAAGGGGGACGCGCACAGGAAATGGGAATCAGATGGCCATTAGACCGTTGCAAGCGCGTTTGTGAGACCTGTGGCGCACCTGACGGTGGCAGCAACCTGTGGTCATCAGGGAAATAGTAGTTGCAAGCGGGAAAATCGCCTTTGACAAAGAATGCGTCTTTGTGTTGACCTTTGGACATGAGCACGCTACATGTCTTGATCAAAACAATTTGCTCTTTGGAGAGATGAATAGACATTATTTAATTAGTCGGTCAATAGAATCAAGGCTCTGCTGTGCGTACAAAACGTTTTACTGACATTCCATATCATGGAATGCTTTCAGAGTGATCCTGACAGGAGTAAATAAAAGATGAATGGCCCTAATTCCAAACTCTTGGGATTCTTCAAGTGTTCCACCTCCTGCTGCCCCACCCCAGTGTCGTGAAAACCTAAGCCAGGCGGTTGGCGTGGACCGCAAAATGATGAAACGTGTCGGAACAAGACGGATATTTTCGAGTGCTGCACTTTTTTCCCTTCTGAGCTGGAAATGAGCGGCTGTCTGTTTGGACGCACGCACGCGCGCTCACTCACTCACTCACTCACTCACTCACTCACTCACTCACTCACTCACTCACTCACACACACACACACATGCACGCACACAACACGCACACACGCACACACACAAGCATACATTCAAGCGTACACTTACACACGCCAGTGTAATCGCACATTCAGTCTTGTATTCATGTTTGCTCATGCATGCAAGAGACCAAAAAAAACAAACACTCATCACACTTAGACACACACTCAGACACACGCACACAATCATCTGTGCCCAACACCTATTTTGTTTATGAAATCCTTGACAGAAATCAAAATACGTCAGATACGAAGACATGTTACTTGATAACAAGTGTCTCGTATCCAACTACAGTCCACGCAGTTGCTCCCACAGCCCATGATCCAAAGACGACTTTCACTTAAAAAATAAATATGAATAAAAATAAATACACAAATACATAAATAAATACCACATAAAGAATACATAGATTAAATACATACAAATTATTTAAATAAATTAATAAAAAAATAAATAAACACACAAAAGTAAGGTAAATGAATGAATAAATAAATGAATAAATAGATCAAATGGTCAAATAATAAGATAAAAAATAAATAAATATTTAAATAAATAAATAAATATGTGCGTGCGTGTGTGCGTGCACGAGCACACGCACACACGCAGGCACTCATTCACCGCGCGCATGCACTCATTCACCCAGCCACCCATCCACCCATCCACACATACATACATACATACATACATACATACATACATACATACATACATACATACATACATACATACATATATACATACGTGCGCACGCGCGTACGAGCGCACGCACACACGCAGGCACACGCACGCACGCAGGCACACACACACACGCACGCACCCACACACGCACACACACACACACACACACACATACATACATACATACATACATACATACATACATACATACATACATACATACATACATACATACATACATACATACATACATACATATTTAATTTTTTCAAAATCCACCGCAAAAATTATCAGTCCTCGGAAGCAGCGAGTTGGATATCCAGACAAACCAAATTCAAGCTCCAGAAACTAAAGACGAGAACTTCAGGTCTCAAAATCTTGGACGAGCTCCCTTGTCGACCGTAACCAGGTGATTTTAATTCCCAAAACAGTTGTGCGCATCAGATTATTTTGTCACCGTCCGGCAACCGATATCACGTATAATGACCGCACGTGGTACCTAAACTGCCACAAAAGTCAAGCACCCATCTGAAAAAGTCTCGCCCGTTAAATGGAGCTGAGGGACGCGCTTAAGATGTCTGATTCATATGACAACGTACATGCAGAGGCCACGCCGACTGGCGTCGTTCTTCCTCGGACGCATTGCGGGATTGACCAAGACCAGCAGTTGCGCACTGTAAACATGCTGAGATAGGAACTTTATCGCCGTCCCATCCCCTCCCGCATCTGCCACGGCTCACGCTCTTTCTCCCTGGCGTTTCTCCTTTTGTGTGGATTGTTGACACCCTTCACGTGCCAGTTTGAGCAGCGGTGGTTGCATCAGCACAACGGTTGCCTGCGTCATGGAAGTCACGCTCATTTAAATTCGCTCGCCCACTTTTTTTACTCTATGCCGGAAAGGCTGGTGCGTTTTTGCTGGCACTGTCACAAGAAAAATTACAACAAATAAAAACATTCATCCATGCTTCGCGAAGATTCATTTTTGCCATAGGTGGATTTATCGTTGCTACAAACGCATCACGAGTTCAAACATTTTATTCAAATGTGTCCGACTGGTTCCAAGAAGAACGAACGCAATGTACACAAATGCAGCCTGGGGACATTCATTCTTCAATTTGTTCATTCAACATTTGTGTCTGCAATTCAAACCAAATGATTTTCTCCCCGGGTTTAAAATTAATTAGTAGAAATAATTGTAAGTAGAAACAAAGACAAAACAATTGATGTAACCCGCATCTGAATATGATGAAGACATTATTTACAGTGTACAAAGCGGGTCAAATACGATATATATTTTTTTACTGCGCTCTAAGCATCCGGTCATTTGTATTTTCATAAATAAATAAACAAATAAATAAATAATGAATAATTGTGAGATCCCTCTCACGAGTACCAGTCGAGAGGAGAGCTACAACATTCTGGACAAGCTGGAGACGCTTCATGTAATGAATCATGTAATGTAATCGAGTCGAGATGTGACAAAGGTGTGAATCAAGGTCCTTTTGAGAAAGGATAGGTAAATAAATAGGTAAATAAATAAATAAATAAATAAATAAAGGCGTGTTTCCGTTATCTACATCAGGGGTGTCAAACTCATTTTTTGCCGCAGGCCATTTCGTAATTATGGTTTCCTGTCAAGGAATCTGGGGAAATATTTTCATGTTTGATCTCCTCCACATGTTACATATAGAGTGCACAACAAATAAATTAAGAAACTAATTTTCACATCTGAAGTGAAGAATAATGACTGTTATTGTGGTTTACATGGGACAATTTGACTCGGACATTAGCAAGCCACATGGCACTTGACATGCTTGGCCGAATAAAATGATGTTTCGGGCCATATTTGGCCCCCGGGCTTTTACTTTGATACCTATGGAATAGGGGGTGTCTGGGTGTTATCTTTTAAGATTGTATACATTTTTTACAGGGTGTGATTCCCGTGCCTCGATTACAGAACACTCACAAATGGATGGCACGAAGTTGCGTCACAAATGGTGCACGGTTGACCAAATAAGATTTTTTATTTTGATTCACTCTTGAGCAGCGATGGAAGCTGAAGGAGCTTCTGAGAGTGAACTGCAAAGGTTTGTGGGAAAATAAATTGATCACTGCAATTATTTACGGGAAGATAGTAGCCACTTATATCCATGCCTGTTTGACACCATATCGCAGTTGATGATTGGGACAGAACCCGCATAAAAGCCCTTGTCCTATTCACATCTCCATAAAATGCGGACCCTGTCATGAGCCAGTTGACAGCTGGGCGGGGCCTCCGCTCCCGCCGTTCGCCAGCTGCTGTCAATTTCCTCCTCATTGACTGTGGACATTTAAACCCGACGCTGGCACTCACCCAGCGTTGGAAGATACTTCGCCTCGTGCCATGCCAGTACTTGGAACTTGTAGCCAGTACATAATTTGCTTCGCCCGAGGTATGATTTTAGCCACGAACGCGTTTGTTTATTGCACCGCGTCGTAGGTTATTTTGCACCCCCGTGTGTCACTTTATTTTCTTAGTTAGTGTGGTTGGGTGGATTGCCGCCACTCACCCACTAGCATTGTCAGTTTGTCATTTCTTGATTTTGTCTCACGAACTTTTTACCGGGTCCGCGTCTTTTCGGACCTGCGCTTTATGTTAATGAATCCATTGCCTGCACCTACGCTTCTGTCCTGCTTAGCGATCCACCGCCAATCCCACACGTTCCTGCTCGCCAGCTGCCACTGTCGCCGCCGGAACGTGACAGACCCGTTGGACATCTGTCAGCCTATACGGCCTACTTCCGATTTAGATTCATTCCATGTGGTTAAATAATACCCCGAAGAACAGTCCAAATGAAATGTACATTTCCAATCCGAAAGTAACCGTAAAGTTGGGGTAGGCAAGAAAAAAACGAATTCTGCTAATTTCTTCGCCCGTCTCTCAC
Organism: Hippocampus bargibanti; assembly: GCF_051943395.1. Lineage (NCBI taxonomy): Eukaryota > Metazoa > Chordata > Actinopteri > Syngnathiformes > Syngnathidae > Hippocampus > Hippocampus bargibanti. The sequence goes on from NC_142745.1 coordinate 17,256,830, forward strand.
CCCTCAAACCACTGCTATCCTTGTTCATAGTCTTGTCACCTCCCAGATTGACTATTCACTTCTCCTTGTTGTCCCTCAGAAACGTCTTCACAAACTCCAACTTGTCCAGAATTCTTCAGCCCGGATCATCACCAGAACCAAGAGCTGCACTGGCTCCTGGTCAAATATAGAATCGACTTTAAAAGTATTGTTTATACATTTAAAGCTATCCATTACCTTGCCCCCCCCCCCATACCTTTCTGACCTTCTTCAAATTTCTATTCCCTCTCGTTCCGTCAGATCCTCTTCCTCCCTCCCCCTCTGTGTGCCACCCTTGCCCGTCTCAGCACAATGGCGACAGAGCTCTCAGATGCTCTGCCCCCAAACTCTGGAACTCACTTCCTCTCAACATTCGTAACATGGATTCACTTCCCACCTTCAGATCCCATCTCAAAACCTATTTAAAATTTCCTTTTCTGTCGAGCTCTATCTCTTGTTTCTATTTATAATTGTATTCTATTCTTAATTGTCTCTCATCTCATTTTCCGTACCGCTTATTCCTCATTAGGGTCGCGGGGGTTGCTGGAGCCTATCTCAGCTGTCTTTGGGCACGAGGCGGGGGACATCCTGAATTGGTTCCCAGCCAATCGCAGGGCACACAAAGACCAGTCACTCTCACACTCACACCGAGGGACAATTTGGAGTGGTCAATCTGCCTGCCATGCATGTTTTTGGAGTGTGGGAGGAAACCGGAGGACCCGGAGAAAACCCACGCGGGTCCGGGGAGAACATGCAAACTCCACACAGGGAGGCCGGACCGGGACGCGAACCGGCGACCTCTGCACTGTGAAGCCGGGCTAACCACTCGGGCCGCCCCTATTTTGTAATTGTATTTTATTTATTATAGTATCTATGCTTGTCTGTGACTGTAAAGTGTCCTTGAGAACTTTGAAAAGCGCTTAAAATAAAATGTATTATATAATAATATAATTATTATTATTATTAGTATTATTATTATAATAATAATAATAATTATTATTATTACGCTCCATTCTCCAACCGCCACCCTCAAGCTAACCCTTCAGGGAAGACACCACCATGACACACAAAATATCGTGACAACCTAGGATTTATTTTTTTTGCAATACATTTACTGAAAATCGACGCATAGATGTCCAATATACGTACACCTAGGTGCAATGCGTTACTCCCAGTTACTTAAGTGTATCCTTTCCCACAGTGGGATGAGTACATCTCCCTTTCTACACTCAGGCACGTAGACGCACATACACACACAAGCTGCGTTGCACGCTGCAAACAAGTCTGGACCAGCTTTGTATCTCATCCTCATCTCTGGATAAACACATGCAGGAAATGAATGTGGTTTCACAATGATTCACTCCATACTGGAAGCATTTGCTGTCAAAGAGCTCCATTCAAAGCGGCTTTGGGCTTTGCGTGTTTCGCTAGAGACTTTTTTGTTTTTTCTCTTTTACTGTGGCAGTGACGTTGCTCTTTTTATTTGGCTGCTTTCGGACCTCTGAAAACGCACATTGGCCAACCGAGATGTTTAATATTGAACCGTCAATAACGGCTAACCGACTACAAAGTCGTTCATCATTTATTCGTGGACCACGTCTCTAATTACTTTGTCAGCAAGTCGTTGTGAATTTTGTTGTATTGTAATCAACAGTGTTGTTAATTTCAAGCATGTGATGGTGCCCCCACCCCACCCTCCGGCGCACCCACACGCGCGGATTTCCTCCTTCCATGACAAAGTAAATGAAAAACTGCTCCTTAAAAGCCAGCAACAGATGAGTGGAATGGAACTTGAATCCGTCCCACGACTATACTGTATACTCATTTACATTAGACAGGCCCCCTCCACCCCACCTCCATCTCAAAACAAGCAAATTTCAGCTAAAATCTTAGGGTAAAAAGTTTCTTGTAACTCAATTAATGCCGTGGTTTCACCAAATAATATCACAATCCTTTATTATCTATTATATAAAAATATTCAATTACCATATTTTCCAACGTATAAGGCATAACCAAATAAATAGCATTATTATTTGTCATTTTCTTAGTTTACTCTTTTTGTATTTTCAGAGGTATTTATTCTGAAACAGATATTTTTTTGTGCAAATACCATATTTTCTGGTGCATAAGGTGTACCAAAAAGCATTGTTTTTGAACGTCTCGGTTCTCGACCAATTTGTTTTTTGACCAAAAATGTCGGGTCTTTTTCATGCCTCGGTTTACAAACGAAAATGGGTTCTGGACCAAACTGAGCACACCTGAATGCATCATTCAACTCCCCTTTGCATCCTTATACAGTGAGACCTTGGCTTACGAACTTAATTGGTTCCCAGACAGTGTGTAAGGCGAAAAGTGTGTATCCCCAAAAATTAATTTCCCATAGGAAACCATTAAAATGAGAATAATCCGTTCCCAGGTCTCCATAAAATATAATTTTCAACTAAATAAGCCTTAAAACTACACACAACATACCCTATTCTATGTATAATAAATGCGCTATTGTATTATAATGAAAGAAATACACTGCATTGTATAATAAAGTCACTTTATTTACATTTGTGATGGTCGTTGATGGCTCTTAATTGACACCTGTTGCTTTCTGACGTGTAAGATCTTACGAAACTGAAGCATCACATTATCATTCATCATGTTGATGATTCTCATAGCCTTTTCTGGATGGAAGTGTTCAATAAAATCCTGCACATAAACTCCTGAATGGCCTGCTTCTGATTGTCCTCTTGAAGGCAAATCAAATCCTCTGTGTTGAGGACCTCATTATGGTCAGCAACAAGCTTCTCGATGTTATCTGCATCCACTTCGAGTCCCGTAGGTGCTGGCAGAGATTTTATTAAAACAAAAGGCGCGAGTCCGATGATTCCACGAACGCGGAATAAAACCCGACAAAAGAAGGCGGGCGGGGCGGTGGTGTTTTTTTTCGGTCCCATAATAGTAAAATTATCTGCAAAAAGCTCCTCGAGGCGATCGACGTGTGAATTCAGAGAGAGGGGGTGTGGAAAGGTGCGCCGGCCGGAGCGTTGTTCGGTCATGTGCTTCCGCCGAAGATCCGAAGATCACTCCACCAGTTCCGAAGATCACTCCGCCAGTCGTAGTGGGTGTGTATCGCGAAAAGTAGTGCGTAATCCAAGGTTTAATTTTCATAAATTTGACGTTCGTAAACCGAAAAGTTCGTAAGGTAGGTGTTCGTAAGCCGAGGTCTCACTGTATGTCACTTCCTTGTGCCCCGTCTCATTGTGAGCAGCTTATTATTAATAATGAGGTATTATTATTAATAATAATAAATTACTAATAATAAATTACTAATAAGACATTACTAATAATAAATTACTAATAATAAATTACTACTACTACTACTACTACAAATAATAATAATAATAATAATAATAATAATAATAATAATAATAATAATAATAATAATAATAATAATAATAAACATTGATTACATTGATTAGAATGGGAAATGTTTGAGTTTTCGTCCAACAGGTTTCTGGAATTATGGTAAAAACCTGAGGTTTGACTGTATTTAGACTTTTTTTCATTCGTTGAAGGTGCACCCGGTGCGCCTTATACAGTTAATGGAAAAGGTTTGGAAATACACCATTCATTGGGGATGCGCCTTATAATATGGTGCGCTCTACAGTGTGGAAAAGACGGTAATTTTGTGGCCATCTCCATCGATTTCATGTCATTCTTCCTCTCAACACAAAAATCCGGCTGGAGTCATGGTTGGCGGGTTGACAACTGCGGTCCAGAGAAACTCTGCACTCCTGCTTGTTATCGACGCTCAACTCATTACCGGGCGGCATATAAGCCAGAGAACCATCTTGATCATTTGAATTGGGTGTATCGTGAAACAGGACGCCAGCTCTGTCGGACTGCATTTGCCAACCGCAGCAATAAAGCCACATGCTTGTGTCTCTCGGGTATTTGTGCAGCCGGAGTCGAAACACCTAACGCCAAAGCTGAAATGGCGAAGTACAGCTGTTTAGCGACTGACAGCCAAAATAATGAGCTTTGCCTTTAGTTGAACCATGCAGACCCACGGCCGCTGGCACACACACACACACACACACACACACACACACACACACACATGGAGATACGGCGCATGCTACGTGATCCCGTCTACACGATAACTCCCAAGCCTGGTTTTTCAAATGTGTCATATATTAATTGTCAGGGGACAGGGGGCATCAAACCTCTCGAAAGCAGGGCGGATTTGAAGCCTTCCTAGTACTCATTCACTAGCTAGGCTATATGCTAATTCCGATGCTAAAGCTAACCAGGCGTGGGTGGGCACATACGACATGTACACCAAGGGTGTCAAACTCATTTTTTGACGCGGGCCATATTGTAGGTACGGTTTCCTCTTGCGGGCTGTTATGAATTTGGGGGAATCATTAGAATTTTTTTTTTTTTTTCAAATGTGAAGTCAAGAATAAAAGCTCTTAATTTGGTTTACATATGACAATTTTAAAGTCTGGTCCGAAATTTAGCAAGCATCATGGAATTTCATAAGTTTGATTTGCTTTCGCGGGCCGAATATAACGATGTGCAAGGACAGATTTGGCCCCTGGGCATCGACTTTGACATCTTGCTGACCATTCGATGATTTAAGCACTTTTGGGATTGTACTTGTTGCGACACACGTTACTGGTTTTTATAAGACATAGCATGACTTTGACTCTTCGACATTGAGCTTTATGACACTTGCTTGGTTTATTTTTGTACGTTGTTATCACGTCTTTTCGGATTATAAACCCCAGCCTCGCTGCGGTTTCCGGGTTTGAACTAAGGTTTGACGTCATTCCATCAAGCAAGTGGAGCCATTTGGTCAATTGTTGATTTTATTTTGATAATATGTTGTCTTTGTCCAGTTTTTCCGTGTCAGCCGTGTCTGGAGTCGGACGAACACATTTTATTGATTTTTTTTTACCCTTTATTTGTTTTGTTTGTTTTTGTCTTTATATGTCAGCTAATTAGGTACTTTTGAGTTATCCAGGGTGTCTTCATAGCCTTGTCTTGTGACTAAATCACTTCTCCATTCTTCCTAATCCCTGGTTTTAGGCCTAATTTTTTTGCCTTTGTGCAAACACCCCAATTATGACAGTTCGTCACATAGCTGCGCCAAACACTTTGCAGCAACGCAAAGAATCAATATTTTCCAAAGTTACGGATTTTTAGGAAACACAACAGGAAAAAAAATGGAAACAGCAGAGCATGGTTCTCATCAGAAGAACAAGATTGGTGTCATCACATTCAATTTATGTTGACATATGATCACGGGTGCCCAAGCTTTTTTTTGACCGCCCATGCACTTGCACGCATGACTTAATGATCAACAGCCACCATGCCCACCTAACATGAAACAAAGGGACCAATAAAGTAGATTGAACAGTTTGTGATGTGTGATGAGTGAATCGCCGCCTACCTTACCTTACCATGACACTCTTTCACGTCCACTCTTTTGAAATTCTCTCTGCTCGGCGATTCATATTAGCAATTTTATATATATTTTTTAATTATATCTTCTTCTTTTCCCCTCAGGGGTCGCCACAGCGAATCAATGTCCTCCATCGAACCCGGTTTTGTGCATCCTCTTCTCTCACACCAGCTACCTTCATGTCCTCTTTGACCACATCCATGAACCTCCTCTTCGGTCTTCCTCTCAATCTCCTGCCTGGCAGTTCAAGGCTCAGCATCCTTCTCCCTATATAGACACTCTCTCTCCTCTGGACATGTCCAAACCATCTCAGTCTGGCTTCTCTGACTTTCTCTCCAAAGCCTCTAATATGAGTTGTCCCTCTAATGTACTCATTCCCGATCCTATCCAACCTGGTCACTCCCAAAGAAAACGTCAACATCTTCAACTCTGCTACCTCCAGCTCTGCTTCCTGTCTTTTCTTCAGTGGCACTGTCTACAGTCCAAACATCATGGCTGGTCTGACCACGGTCTTTTACACTTTTCCTTTCATCCTAGCTGCAACCCTTCTATCACACATCACACCCGACATTTTTCTCCAGCCGCTCCAGCCTGCCTGGACATGCTTCTTCACCTCTTTTCCACACTCTCCATTGCTCTGGACAGTTGACCCCAAGGACTTAAAATCCTCCACCTTCTTTATCTCTTTTCCCTGTAGCATCACTCTTGCACTTGGATCCCTCTCATTCACACACATGTATTCTGTCTTGCTGCGACTGATCTTCATTCCTCTCCTTTCCAGGGCATATCTCCACATATCTAGTTTCTCCACAACCTGTTCCCTATTCTCGCTACAGATCACAATGTCATCTGCAAACATCATGGTCCAACGAGATTCTTGTCTAAGATCGTCTGTCAGCCTGTCCAACACCATAGCAAACAAGAAGGGGCTCAGAGCTGACCCCTGGTGGAGTCCCACCTCCACCTTGAATTCCTCAGTCATACCGACAGCGCACCTCACAACTGTCTTACAGTCATGATACATGTCTTGCACCGCTCTGACATACTTTTCCGTCACTCCAGACTTCCTCATGCAATGCCACAGCTCTTCTCTGGGCACCCTGGCATACGCTTTCTCCAGATCTACAAAGACAATGCAATTCCTTCTGACCTTCTCTGTACTTCTCTATCAGCATTCTTAAAGCAAACACTGCATCTGTCGTACTCTTTTTTGGCATGAAGCCATACTGCTGCTCACAAATGTTCACTTCTGCTCTTAGTCTGGCTTCACCTACTCTTTCCCAGAGTATCATTGTATGACTCATAAACTTTATTCCTCTGTAGTTAGTACAACTCTGCACATCTCCTTTGCTCTTAAAAATGCGCACGAGTACACTTCGTCTCCATTCTTTAGGCATCTGTTCACCATCTAAGATCTTGTTGAATAACCCAGTCAGGAACACCACCGCCACCTCTCCAAGACACTTCCATACCTCGATTGGTAAATCATCAGGCCCGAGTGCCTTTCCCCCCTTCATCCTCTTCAGCGCCCTCCTCACTTCATCCTTACTAAAGTTTGCTACGTCTTCGTCCACAACAGTCACATCTTCTACTCTTTGTTCCTTCTCATTTTCCTCATTCATCAATTCTTCAAAGTACTCTTTTCATCACACTACTGGCACCTGTTAATACATTGCCATCTCTATCCTTAATCACCCGAACCTGCTGTAGGTCCTTACCGTCTTTGTCTCGCCAGCCTGTGAAGATCAGTCTCACTTCCTTTCTGTCTAGCCGAGCATACAAGTCATCATAGGCCTCTTGTTTGGCCTTTGCCACCTTTACTTTAACCGTGCGCTGCATTTCCTTGTACACCTGTCTACTCTCGTCCGTCCTCTCAGTGTCCTACTTCTTCTTTGCTAACCACTTTCTCTGTATACACTCCTGCACCTCCCCATTCCACCACCAAGTCTCCTTATCTACCTTTCTCACCATTTCTGCTTCTCCGCCAGCTAACATCCTACTTGTGGGGCATACCCACAAACAACATTGAACATTACGCCTTCACTTTCTAGCTTCAGACTCATCATTCTATCTGATACTCTTTTTACATTCCCAAATAACTCCTCTTTTAAGATAACCCCAACTCCATTTCACTTTCTGTCTTCACCATGATAGAACAACTTAAACCCTGACCCTAAGCTTCTAGCCTTGCTCCCTTTCCACCTGGTCTCCTGGTATGTCAACCTTCCTTCTCTGCATCATGTCAACCAGCTCTCTACCTTTACCTGTCATTGTTCCTACATTCAAAGTTCCTACTCTTAGTTCTATACTCTTGGCGTTCCATTTCTCTCATTTCCTCTGGGCACACATCGCTCCTCTCCTTCTTCGACCAACAGTAGATTTCAAGGTCTGAAACTTGTTCACAGATGACAAAAGTGAACCGTGGTGTGAGTTTGGAGAAGACGCAATGAGTGTGATCCAAGTTGTCTTGTGTTTGTTCTTGTGATGTATTTTTTTATATACAGAAAAGTCTCGTTATATCGATATCCTGGGGACTTTGAAAAACTATCGATATAACCGTACTGTCGATATATCCGTCCGGCGCCGAACTGCATTAAAGGGGGTGGGGGGGGCAACACGTAAACGGGGTATCTTTGATATGGCAGGTCATTTTATCATTGGGTTCATGGATTGCGTATCTAACATGCTTTTTTACAGTAGTGAAGTGAAAAATAAATTTGTGCATAAAATAAAAACGTCTTTAAACTTTTTTAATGACTATTTACTTTCAAAAATTCCACCAATGCAAAATCCTCACGTTCTATTCACACGAAACCACAAAAAAACAGTGATTTTTGCAAGCGATAAAGATACATCTAAATGATACACAATTAAATACAGTACATGCATGAAAAACCAAAACATCGTTTACATTACTTACGTTGATGAAGTATGTTTGGTCTGAGAAGCGTGTTGCGCCCAAAAGCCGCCATTAGATGGCATACAAACGCCATATAAGAAACGGAGGTGGCCATCGGGAGCTCGCCATTTTGTGCCTCTTTTTTGGGGGGAGGGGGGGAGAGATGTTCCCCCAATGTTGCCTCAAAATGGCACATATAATTCTTTAATCGATTGCAAACATATATGCCATTGTTGTCGCCATTGTTGAAGGTGGTAGAAAATGTCGTCTGCTACATAGGGAGCTGATCACGTTACAAACTTACGTCACCACGTCATGTGACCAAGTCGACCAATGGCGCGACCGATACAGATTTCGATAATGATGGTACTGTATAGAAACCCCTTAGCAAATATCGATTCGTAGTAAGTATCTTTTGTATCGATATATACATAGCAAAATGGCCGGCGGGAGATGAAGAAGAGCACTGTAGTAACCGGATTACCGTAAAAACCACGAATCGTACTAAACGGAACTAATTATACATAAAAAGACTAGAAATGTGCACGAGAAATGAAAATAGTGTCGTAATAAGCAGTATTATCAATATAAACGATATCGATATAACGAGACTTTACTGTATATGTAAGGTAATTGTCATCATGAAAGCTTGGATTGGATTGGATTGGATTGGATTGGATTTGCCTTTATTAGTCTCGCAATGGAGAAATTTACATTTCACAGCAGCAAAGTTATGAAAGAAATGAAAGTAGTTGATTTGATTTATTTTATTGTTTTTATGCCTGTATCATCATGGCTTAATTCATCACAGATGTGAAGTGCTGGTTTTCCAGAGCACATGAATCATTTGTTCACAATTTAAAGCAGTTACCAGATACAGTAAAGTCTCGTTATATCAATATTCAAGGGAGTCCGAAAAAATATCGATATAACCGGGACTATCGATATATCCGACCCTGTTTGCATGTAATTTTCTCCGTGCGTGCATAGAAATAGTATCGATATAACCGGGACTATCGATATATCCGATATCGATATAACGAGACTTTACTGTATCTTAATAGATGTGGTACACCACGACTAAGAGGAACGGGATTAGTCGATTGCGACAAGGCGAGCTAATTTAGTTTGAGAAAGCACAGCCCATAGTGTGAAAAAAAGGCATTTTCACTGGTTGAAGCAGCAATCCCGGCACGACACTCATTTTGCTTGTGTTAGTGTTCAGATTCTAGAATGTGGTGCAAGCAGCAAAACTGGTGTCAGGTGTCATGGTCGTCGGGAACATGCCATGTGTGAGGTCCCCATCAGGGAAGAGTCAGACGCAGACAGATCAATAATCCCCCCCGCCCTTCACCCCAGTTACCCACCCTGTCTGTTAATCTCACTCATCTCTCTCATTGGATGGATGGATGGATGGATGGATGGATGGATGGATGGATGGATGGATGGATGGATGGATGGATGGAGGATGGACGCGGGCGGGAGGGAGGGAGGGCGGGCCGGCTGGCGCGCGGGCGGGCAGGCAGGCAGGCAGGTAGGTAGGTAGGTAGGTATGTAGGTGGATAGATAGATGGATAGAGGGATAGATGGATAGATGCATAGATGCATAGATGGATAGATGGATAGATGGATAGATGGATAGATGGATAGATGGATAGATGGATAGAGAGAATCCAAAACAGCCCGGCGGAAGTTTTCCTGGTTGTCCGGTTTAAAATCAAGTACTTGATGCTAAAATGAGGCGAGCCCGCCCGGCAGACGATGAGGTCACGTTTGACAGCACCCTGGGCAGGAAGATGACGCACACAGCGAGGAAGCCTTTCGAAGAGCATTCCCTGAGAACCCACAACATCTGTTGTCTGTGCGCAGAGGAGGAGAGAGGGAGCTGAGGGGGTCCGGTGCTTCACTTGGCCACTAATCTGTTGGAGAAAAGAAATGACCACCCTGCCCCCTCAGCTCTCTTCAAACAAATGTTCCCCCTCATTTTGGAGCACCTCCAGACTCATTCTTGTAATTTAGATTAATTTCTTCCACAGTTTCCTCTGGGATTAGGCTGCGAACCCATTTAGACTGACACACACACACACACACACACACACACACACACGCACACACGCGTGCACATACGCGCACACACGCACACACGCACACACCCAAACCCTGCCACCTCAAAAGGCGCCCTGTCCTCAGCACACCCTATCTTCCGCACCTTCTTCACCACAGTAACAGCAGAAAATCACAATGAGAAAATTTCTACACCCCCTGGTGAAGTTATTTACAAGAATAAAAAAAACAATGCAAAAACAAATCCCTCCAGCCATGACTCAGAAGTTATGTTGGGTGAAGATCCTCCTATTTCCAAGCTGCAGCTAAATGGTGGGTGGGTGTGGAGGTCTCTTTGCAGGTGTGGGGTAGCCCGATTTTTGTGGATTGAAAACAATGAATGAAAAAATAGCATTTCCAACACAACTATACAGTATATATTTTTTGTACAAGTGAGGACAAACTCGATCGAGGACGTTAAAATAGACATCGAGCAGACATAACAGATGCTAAAAAATATTTCTAAAGGTGAGGAAGAACCTCGCGTAGACACCAGGTGTTTCACCTTTGAGTCACGCTGCGGGGCAGACAGGCCGACTCGGGTGGGGGTGAGGAGGGGGGGAGTCACAGCTGGAACAACGGCAAGCATTGGAACCATAAATATAACTCCAGAATTTCTATTTAGAGACAGCTGCAGCCGACGGACGAGTTGTGTTAACGGTGACAAAGTGCTATCGCTAGCGGGTTATTCGTCACGCTGCTGATAAGCAAGGTTGTGGTTAGCGAGTGAACATTTTGTCAGGTTTGTTCATAGCTAATTGTGAAAAAAATGGCGTCATATGATGCGGCCTACCCCAACGAAGAGGATCAGTCAGTTTCACAATCAGATTCTTTTGTTTGGCGAGCAAACGTAACGGCGGTCACCGCGAAGCTTCACAAGTCTGCGCTTGCTAGCAACGCAACCACCCAACTCTTCATTTTATTGGGTGACTCACAATCCAATCACTCCCACAGTGAACACCTTTTTGATGAGGAACGGGGTGTGTGGTGCGAGTGGTGTGTTGGGGGGGGGGGGTAAACAGGTGCACGTTGCGCAATACTTAATTTAATTTTTATTTTCAGTAGATACACGAGGAATGAAAATGATGGAACTCCCACAGTCGTCGAGTGCTCAATCGCTACTTTGCGGTTTGGTTATTCTGGAATTTTTATGACCATAATTTCTCAAAAAGGATAAGAATCAAAAACATGTGGAGCCCAAATACTGTTTGGTATGGTATTTGAATGTACAGTACATGAATGGATGAAACAACAAAAACGACTTCTATTCCAAAACAGCAAAAATTGTCATGGAATTCAACAGAGGCAAAAACGATTTTGGCACGTTTACATTGAATTTTATTTTTATCCCAGTCTCTCGTTTTCTAATCTCCATTTCTTTCTCAATCTCAAGTGCTGGATTTCTATCTAATGCATCGGTCTTGATTTGCATGTCTGTGAAAACGCCTATCAGGCAAGAAGAAACAGGCTCCATGTGCACACAACGGGCAGGTGATCACTCACAAATTTTCACTTCGAAGTACAAGTTGATTGGTCATTGGTCTTGTAGTGGTTCACATAGCTGACTTGTTGAGTGCAGTCAGCATGCGATCACTCAGCCAAGTGCCGATAGGTCCACTCACTTAATCGCTCATCCAGAAAACTTATCAGGAGGGCATCCACAGAGACTTTGCTCACTCATTGAGCTCAACCAGTCATCAAAGGCTGCCACGCCCACACCTGCGCAACCGAGGACCCTTTCCTCCTCCGCACTTATCTGATCTCCAAGACGAGAAAAGCAGTCAACCGCTGACACTTCTGGTTGGACAGGTTCTGAGGGGAGAGGCTCATACTAGCATCCCTAATGGCTGGCTAACACGCCTTTAGCTTTTTTTTTTTTTTTACCAAATTGCTACTTTCAAATGACAGATATGGATGGGCAAATTCTTTAACATAATGGGAGAATTATAACAGGTTACTTTTACCTGCGATATACTGGGCTGATAAAATGGGTCAATTTGACTCACAATTTAATGAAATTGTTTCACAGGTCATCTTTACTCACAGAGGGACAAGTTCAAAGGGGGACATTTTACTTTGAGGGTGTGAAATGTTAACTTGGACAGGAGGGTATAAAACGCTTTTAGCCCTCACGTCTCAGCATGTTTGACAGGCAAAATAAGAATCCTGAGTTATGGGTCAGCTTGACCCACAATGCAACAGTGTTGGAAGCCACTATGCAGGCCCGGGCCAATATAGCAGGTCGTTTTCCTTGATGTGACTGTAAAACCTATACCCCCTGTAGAAAGAAATCTAAAAAAATAATAATGTCACATCGTAAACAAAACGGATGACACCTGCGAGACACTCACAAAAACAAGTATTTTTATTTATTTGTTTTTTGTCAGCTGGGAAGCCATCCCCTGGACTGACTTTTGACTTATAAAAACATGTGACTGATCCCTCCCGGTAAATAGCGTGGAAAAGAAGCACGGAAGTCACTGTCAAGCATCAGGCTGAAATCATATTTATTTTTCCTGCTCTTTTTTGTTTTTATCAATACATCATTTCCTAAATCCAAAAAGTATATCCTGCCTGCTTGCTAATCTCTCTATTCGATTGAAAAACTAACCCGTTTATGATAAAATAGGTCATCATAAAAATCAAACACCCAAAAAAAGGAGGAGGGGCACCATTATATACATAAACACACACACATACACACAACAGCCCATTAAATTACAACATAAATTAAAAATATTTACATCAATGGAAAAGTAGTGTGGCTATAATTTTGGACTGGGATTTAAATTGTAGTTAGAAAAAAATATTTACAGTATATCCAATTTCTCTCAACGCACGGGCACACACACACATACAAGAACACCAAGAAGTAAACTCATCAATCGGTTGATTTTTTTTTAAATACTAAAAGCGTGAACATGAACATGTAACAAATTGAATACATTTTAACAGGGACATATGATGGAAAAGTGACTTTTTAATTGTATACAAATGTTGGGTGCATTTGTCCCAAACGAGTATGAAAAAAAAACAAGAAAAAAATACCCCTGTAGCAAATTTCTCCACTTATGATTCAAAGGTTAGGTTGGGTGAAGATCCTCCATTTTCAAGATGTAGCCAGAATGAGGATGGGGGAGGTGGAATGTATCTATTTGCATGCACGGGATGGGTCACTCTCATTGAACGTTTGTTAGCCTGATAGCAATATAAATATACCAATGTGGTCTATTGCTAAATATAATTTTGCAGATGTTTTTCATAAGCATTAAGATGTGATTTAGGCAATGCTATTAGGCTAACAAAGTGTCATTCTACATGGTGGCAATGAAGTGCTGCTTCCTCGAGTGAAAATATCTTTTTTTTTTTTGTCCGCAGACACCAGTCAAAAGCCAATCTTGCATTTGCACACCCCACAGTGAAAGAGTTGGGGTGAAGACAACACCAGACAGGACATTCCTGTCACGTGTGATCTGAATTCAACTTAAAAAAAAAAGTAATGTGTCGTGTGTGTAAAACGTGTGTAAAACATTTAAAAATCTAAACAAAATAAAACAAAATGTCTCCTTCAAGACAGCATGGCAGAGGCTAATGTTGTGTGACCCATTCAGACAGCACAAAACAACACCGGGGTCCTCCCCACGCAGTCGGACAAAAAAAAGGACCAGCAATAATAAGACAAAAACAGTGGGCAATTGCATCGACTTTCTCAAAAAAAAGGAAAGAAAAAAATGTCATCCGTTTGCGAGTCCATCGAGACACAGGAAATCAGAAGGATTTGCCTCCAGACGCCACTGAGGAGGAGGAGGAGGAGGAAAGGGGGTCGGGGGTGCACAACAACTCATCTTGAAATGATGTCCTCTTGATGGGGGTGGAGTGGAAATGGGAGCAGGGGTGGTAGGTGGGGGTTAAAAACAGCATGCACGAATCCTACTGGCCCCCAACTTGTCCCGCAGGTTCCTGGAGAAATGATGACTGTGGTTTGGAATTGTTCACTCCTTGGCGACTCTCGAATCACCATTTGGCGATTTTTACAGAGTTTAAAAATAAAAAATAAAACCAAGATATAAAAAAAGAAAAGAAAAACAATTTGCTTCACTGTAGCTTGATGTCCAGCTGGAATTTGCGAACGTGAATCGAGTAAACCATCCTCATTCATGCTTGCGCTTGGTTTTTTTTTTTCCCTTCTTCCGAATTTAAAAATGTTCAACAAATGTCACTCCCAGGCAAATATTCAGATTTTCAATCTGGAGGTGACATAATGGCACCGGGTTCCCGCGGGAATGACAAACGGACAGTTAAGAAATTTGTTTGCAGGCTTTTTTTCCCCAAACTGATTACAATTGTGTCATTTTGCCTTGGTGTCCCTTCGTTTCTCCCGATGTGGCTCTCGGAAGAATTTGGGCACCTCAAATGATAAACAGGGTTCACTTCCGTTCACATTCAGAGTGATAAGAAAAATAGTCATATTACTCTCTGTGTGTATTAAATAGTGATGAGGGAGCGATTTTGACCACAGCCATGCGGGAAAAGATGTAATTGTAAAGAGGCAGTCGGGGATCTTGGAGTTCATGGGGAAAAGGGGCCAACGGGGTTCATGGGGGGGGGGGTTAGGGTCTCATTTCCTGTGCTTGTCCAGTTTGTCTGCGGATTTGCCGCCGCCGTCAGAGGCTCCCTGCGCGTCGGCGCTCAGGTACATCTTGTCCACTTGTTTGAGGGCCTCGTTCAGGTAGTTCTGCAAAGAGGTCATGGCGGCGCAGATGGCCGGCGAGCCGAAGCCGTGGCTGATGAGGCTGAAGTGGGTCAGGCATCCCTGAATGCCCGGTTCCAGGATGGGCGCCGGACGCGAGTTGCCCAGCGGAGAACGGTCTTGGGTAAGCAGGTCGGTGAACTCCTTGCAGATTTGCCTGCGGGGAGTTGCGGAAAAGGCGCTGAAAACAATTATGTTCACGTGTTTTGGTTTAGTATATAGTATTGCACCTCGGTACTTATTATTCGTTACTGAAAAATCTCAATTTGTCATTTTGAAAAATCAAAGGGTGTGCTTGGAGACCAGCAGTCAAGCCGTCACGAGTTTCTGTCATGGAACAAAACGTCTGAAAATCATTTTTGTTTTATTTTTTGAAGCATTTTACTGTGTACACAGGGACGGTGCTTTGTGAAAACTTTTTAATATATTTTTTGGATTCTTTACAGAACCAATATCTTAAAAAATAAAACAAAATTAAATTACATTCAATAAAATAAAATAAAAAATAACATACATTTTCCACATAAACATAGATTGTGGAGAAATCCTGGGGGTGGTGAGGTTGATGGTAAAAATTCAAAATACAAAAACATATTGTAAAAAAAAGCCACGAGACTGCAGGCGATGAGTTGCAAACTGGCCAGGTTATCCCCAATGTTTAAAGGTTTGATTAACACCACTAGATGGCATGTCTTCATTGTGGTAGGTCGAAATATGTTTTTTTGTACAGATTTGAAATACAACGAAGTATCTCAAGAGTTTTAAAATCTTGAATAAGTTGAGATTTTTGTGAAAAAAAAAATAAAAAAAATGCACTTAATGTTGCTTTTTGTGCTCAGCAATTTTGTGCCAACCTTGAACGGTTTGAAATTTGATGGAAGAGAGAACTTTGCACTGAGTTCCGCACACGAGAACGTCAAAAGTGTTCCCAAAACAGATGATTCAGCATTTATTATTTGAACATTGTGGTCAAATTGCTTGTTTTGTGTGGAGACTCCTGGCAAAATGAGGTAACTAGCTAGCTATCGCACTAGCTGGCTATTTGCTATCTAGCTCCCTGGCTGGCTATCTAGCTAGCTATCTATTAGCTATATAGATATATAGTTGGCTGGCTACCTATCTAGCTAGCTAACTATTAGCTATCTATTGGCTAGCTTTCTATCTATTTGAGTTACTTCCGGGTTGAGTGAACGCTGGTGCGTGTGGCTGCAGCTGCTCACCCACAGAAACACTTATCCTGTGACCGAAAAGTGACCTTGCGAGTTTTGAAAGGTGCTTATAAATGAAATGTATTCCTATTCTTATTATTATTATTATTATTATTATTATTATTATTATTATTATTATTATTATTATTATTATTATTGCACGGGGAAAAAATAGTGTGCGATTATTTTGTTGTTTATTGAAGTCGACCATTGACTAGAATGGGAGTCATGATGTACGATATTAATTGCATTGCTGCGTTTGATTGGTGAATGACAATCAACGATAGCAGCTAGATGGCAGCGACGGTTGCGCAAAACCTTGACTCAACACAGCATTAAAACGTGTGGAATCTCTCAACCCAGCTTAGATATAAAAAAAAATACTTTGGCTGTCGTCCTTCATATCAAGCGACAATTGGCAAATTCCATCAGCATTTCATGAAAATTGAAAGGGAATTCCCCTCCCCGCAATAGATGACAACTCACTTGGCGGCGAGAAGCATGTTCTTGCGAGAATTAACCTCATTACGCTCCACATGCGGCCTCCCCAGGTACTCCGCAATGGCCTTGGCGGGGAACTCCGTCTCGCACACGTAACCGAAGTCACGGGCTAAATGAACAGCTTCACCTGAGAGTAGAGACAGAAGGGGCTGCTGTCACGGGAAAGCGTGCGAGGTAACTGCATCAACAGCTGCGGTTGGTGCATGTCGGCTATTGGCTCCTAGCGCTCCATTTTTGACGCCTTAATATCAGCCGAGCCTCCCGGCGAGCCGAGATAACAAGGCCTGATTCAACTAACGAGGTCCTGAAATAACAGCGGGCCTCCAGACATTCTTGCCGCGCAGTCATCTGACTTTTTAAAATCAAAGTGAAGCGAGTGGGAAGAAAAGAGGCTGAGCGTTCTTGTGATCACTGTGGGCCAGAGATATGACTGTCCTAAGTTTAGCGCAGAGAGGGACGAGGACGTCTTTGGGCAAAAGAACTGAACACTGGAGGATATTGATCCCGTATCAGCCGAGCGTCAGAAAATCAGGTGCTGGAGTAGCAAAACGAACTGGAGGCAAATGATTTGAATTTTTGTTCGTTGGAGAGGATAAAGAGCATATGACTGTGAGCGTTATTGTACAGTAAAGTCTCGTTATATCGATATCGGTTATATTGATAATACTGCTTATTATGATACTATTTTCATTTTCCGGCAAATTTCTAGTCTTTTTATGTATAATTAGTTCCGTTTAGTACGATTCATGGTTATTACGATAATCCGGTTACTACAGTGCTCTTCTTCATCTCCCGCCGGCCATTTTGCCACGTTTATATCGATACAAAAGCAGTTTAAGATGAATCGATATTTGCTTAGGGGTTTCTATACAGTACCACCTTTATCGAAATCTGTATCGGTCGCGCCGTTGGTCACGTGACTTGGTCACGCGCATTGTCATACGCAAGCACAATAAAAAAGGCATCTCGTCTCATCTCATTTTGCGTACCGCTTATTCCTCATTAGGGTCGCGGGGGTTGCTGGAGCCTATCTCAGCTGTCTTCGGGCACGAGGCGGGGGACACCCTGAATTGGTTGACAGCCAATCGCAGGCCACACAAAGACATACAACAGTCACTCTCACACCTCGGGACAATTTGGAGTGGTAAATCTGCCTGCCATGCATGTTTCTTGAGTGTGGGAGTAAACCGGAGGACCCGGAGAAAACCCACGCGGGTCCGGGGAGAACATGTAAACTCCACACAGGGAGGCCAGACCGGGACGCGAACCGGCGACCTCTGCACTGTGAAGCCGGTGTGCTAACCACTCGACTACCGGGCCGCCTAATAAAGGCATAGCCAGGCTAAAGGGCTAAGCCAGGCTTTTATACAGTACTGTTGTTCAACATCAATTTAAACCATGGGGAAACGTAAGAATTGTGACCTCGGAACAAAGTACAAGGCAATAGTGGCTGTCGAGGAGAATCCAACAAGGAGCAAATGCTCCATCACGAAAGAGTTCGACGTGCCGCCGAATACTTCATCAACGTAAGTCATGTAAACGATGCAGTTTTTGTTTTCCATCCATGTATTTAATTGTGTTGTATTCAGATATCTTTATCGCTTGCAACAATCACTGTTATTCATATGTTTGTACATGCTGGCGTTCCTGGTTTCGTGTGTATAGAACAACGTGAGGATTTTGCATTGGTTGCATTTTTGAAAGGAAATAGTCATTAAAAAAGTGTAAAGACGTTTTTATTTTATGCATAAGTTTATTTTTCACTTCACTCCTGTACAAAAAGCATGCTAGATATGCAATCCATGAACCCAATGATAAAATTACATGCCATATCAAAGATCCCCCATTTACGTATTGCCCCCCGCCCCCTTTTAGTGCAGTTCGGCGCAGGACGGATATATTGATAGTATGGTTATCTCTACATTTTTTCCGACTCCCGAGAATATAGATATAACGAGACTTTACTGTATTTCCATTGAACTTGCGTTGTTTTACCATTCGGTTAGACATCTGTTGCTCAAAAGGTTATGAATGGTGTGACGTTGATGCTAATCGCTAGCCTCTGTTTGGGGTTTTGCATTGTTTGATAGCATTAAGACAGGGTGTCAAAGACATTTTTTGCCGCAGGCCGAATTGTAGTTACAGTTTCCTCTTGGGGGACAATAGAATGTTTAATTCCCTCCACATATTCCATACAGAGCGCACAACAATTTAATGAACAACTACTTTTCAAACCTGAAGTCAAGAATAATGACTGTTATCATGGTTTACATGGGATATTTTGAAATTTTGGTTCCCGCTTTAGCAAGCATCATGGAATTTTACAAGTTTGATTTGCTTTCGCAGGCCGAATAAAATTACATGGCGGACCACATTTGGCACCCAAGCCTTGACTTTGACACCTGTGGCATTAATAATAACCGACTTAGCTCAGGCAGTGCTTTCTTGTTAGACAAAATACAGTATGTATGTAGAGTTTTTTGTTTGGGTTCTCTTTCGAATAGTGAACACTTTTTTTATTGTTTGATTTATGAATCCATTATGTATTTCTTAATGTACACAGAGGCCAACATGCACGTATTTAGAATATGTGACAAGGCAGCGTTTAAGACACACTGTCAGCATATGTTAAAGAAGCCGTTGCTGTTTTTGTTCAATTGCTAAGAATTCCAAACGAAGAGTGGCATTTAGCAGAGCGGCGTTCAGATGCTAACGCAAAGCGAGAGAAGATTGACGTTCCCACATTCTCGCTTTATTGGAGCAACATTCCGACCCGAGAGTAATTACAGCGGACGTGGAAGACGAAGCAGCAGTAGAGTGTGTGATGCGGCGCACCTTCCACCAGTGATGTAAGTAGAGTCACGTTGGCCGCCTTCCTTCTTCCCGCTGGCAAGTTGAGCCCAATTTTGTCCAGTTTCTCTCGCAACGAGCGGCCGCCGTTTTTCGACTTGGCTCTGTGAACACATACACACAAAACCCATATGGTAAGATGACATTTATAGATATCTCTCGACAGTGCACTGAGATCAATCAAAGGATTGACAGGCAACCATTCACACTCACATTGATACCAATAGCCAGTTCAATGTCAGTTAACCGAAACGAATGTGTGGACATCGCACCGGATGTGTAGCAAGAGAAGTCAAGGACATCCTGGATCATCCTTACGAGTGTAAAAAAAAAATCACGAACCAGATTAATTGCATGTATTTGCTTTGGCTGAATCATACTAAGTCTTTGTTGAATGACACATGACCAAGGATAGAGACCTGAGGCGCACCAAAGACAACGTTGTGGGGACGCGGGTGAGATGCCGGAGCCCATCCCATTTAACTTTTAGCGAGAGGCAGACTACTCCCTGGACTTGTCAAACTGATGGACTATTTAGTCTTCAATTAACCTAGCGTGAATGTTTTTTGGAATGTGTGAGGAACCCAGAGCCCCTGGGAAAAAACATATGCGAGAAGGAGAAGCCCGAGCAAAAATTTTGAACTGTGATGCAGGCATGCCTGGACTAATTCCAAGCATTTAATTAAAAAAAAGAGGACATGAAGCAATGGAAATAACCTGCCAGTCAAGGAACTTGCCGTCTCGCCCATGCGGCATCTATTAAATGTGATTACATGTAAATTAACACGCTCTTTTGTGGAGTGAAAAGGCCATGAGGCAATTGAGCGGCAACGGTGTGTGTCCTTTGCGTAAATAACGCAACTCCCTACAACGTATTTTCTGCATGAGCAGTAGTCCACCTCTCGCTGTGAAATGGGCAGCTTCCTTGGTGTGTGTGTGTGTGTGTGTGTGTGTGTGTGTGTGTGTGTGTGTGTGTGTGTGTGTGTGTGTGTGTGTGTGTGTGTGTGTGTGTGTGTGTGTGTGTGCGTGCGTGAGTGCGTGCGTGCGTGTGCGTGCGTGTACTCCTCACACCCCTTTTTAGCCCCTTCATGATCAAACCCCCTCCCCGTGCGATATGACCTACTTCAAAACGTTTGTAAATTTGCGCCTGTGCGTGTCAGCAATAACGTGAGGCACATGGGAAACCGCAAACGTGCGCTACAAGCACAAAATCTCCAGTTTGGTGTGTGTGGTGTATACTGGACCGTCCTACATGCTCGCACATGCATACACACACGCAACAAAACAGTTTATATGTGGGATAGGTTTGTCGAAGTGGCAAGCAAGTGGTGAGGTAGACAATCATATGTTTCAGTCTCCAACTTATTTTTTTTTAAACGACAAGTATGTTTTTGATGTGCTAAAATTATGTATATATATTGTTTAACATTTTATAATACTCCACTTATCCAAACAAAAAATAACAACAATACCAAAAGGTTCAGACACACTTTTTTGATGCGTTACGTAGCCACATGGGGGCAGCGTAAAACACACAGACACATGAAGAAGAGTTTGATAACTAAATAAATTGGACTTGAGTAATTCAAGTACCTCCATTATTTTTTTTCTTTGCCTCATGTATCTGTTTTTTTTGGTGGGGGTGCATGCATGGTCAAAGATATAGTCAAGCTAGTCGTAGCAATGCTAGCGATACGCAACAGTTGCACACCGCCAACGTGGTAAGAGGGTAAACTTCAATTTCAATTACCACCATAATCTGGAAATCTTATTCAAATGATAATTGTGTAGTGCTGATTCCCAGCGTGAGACGTTAGTGGCTAGCAGCTGGCGAGTCTAGCTAAAAATGTCGCACGACCTTTCGCAGGCAGTTTAATTGGTAAAAATGCTGATGCGCACTGATGTGCAAATTGTTGCGTTTCTACTCATCAGCAACTTGCGTAACTTGAGCAAAGTTTGCCCTCTGACCTGCGTAAAACACCTCCCAGCAGCGACGCGTTGAGGCACTCGGGCGGCGACAGTCGCCTCTGGACCTCGGCCACCGTCACTTTGTACTTGGAGGTGGAGCTCAACAGCGAAAGGCGACCCGGGACAGAGCAGAATACCTCAGTGGGGTTGGATACCATACCCAGCAGAGATTCCTTCTGGAAGGGGAGGCCCAAGGCGTTGCCTTTAGGGAGGGTCACCGGCCCTGGTGGGAGGGGGAGGAGAATTTGAGTGATGTGCTGAAGATGAGACAGTCGGACAATGTTGTTGTTCATCAATCAACACAAGATATGTTCACTCCAATTTAGAAGGAAGTGGCAAAAAAAATATTCGGAATAACACTTTGGTGTGAGTTGGACTGGTTTATAGCAAAATCGGGTCTTTCAATGCCCCAACAGGAAGAAAAAAAAAATCACAAACACAGCTGCAACAATGCGTGTTACCATGAAAAATGCAGCATTGTATTTCTCCATAATAAATGCAGTATTGTTTTTCCTCCATATTCGATTGTAATTTGACACGCCACAAACAAGGCTGATGAGTTGCTGTAAAAAAAATGCTAAGACTCACACAGCATTTTCTTTTCTTTTTTATATAACATGGAGTGGTCAATTCTGTTTTGTTTAAAGTTGTGGCAAAAATGGGACATCCATGAAAAGGTCAATGTTTACGATAGTTTCAATGTTTGTCTTTCAATGTGTGATTTCCATTCATTGCAATATTTTTTTTTAATTCAACTCATCGAAAAAAGAAAAAAATACACAATGTTGGTGCATGGAAACTATTTGTTGGGGGGGGGTGACATTTCTGCCCAAAACGTTCCATTTTGGATCCCTTTAGAAGACGCACCAAAATTAAATTACTTAATTAAATTTCCGAAAACTTGACCTAAAAGGAAGTGTCAAGCCCTCTAACGTCACACTTCTTTCAAAATTTATTATTTTTAGCATTATGGCACAAAAGATCCTAGGAAAATTGCCCTTTTTTTCAAACCAATCCCCTCGTACCACAAACTGAACAATCACATGTACTTCACGGTGGTCCCTTTTTTCTAGTACTTCAAAGTGGTGTTCCAAATATATGTAACAAAACAAGAAAATGAAGTACAGTAAAGTCTCGTTATATCGATATCGGATATATCGATAGTCCCGGTTATATCGATACTATTTCTATGCACGCACGGAGAAAATTACATGCAAACGGGATCGGATATATCGATAGTCCCGGTTATATCGATACTATTTCTATGCACGCACGGAGAAAATTACATGCAAACAGGGTCGGATATATCGATAGTCCCGGTTATATCGATATTTTTTCGGACTCCCTTGAATATCGATATAACGAGACTTTACTGTATATGCAACAATGATGATTATATGTTTATTGGGTCTGGATTTTAGTCTTCGGGGAATCTTGGCCCTTAAGTGACACTTTTATAAGATTCAGCACAAATAGTTTTTTTATGGTGCTTAAATAACCTCAAATGTATGTTTGTGGATAACGAGACAAAAGGCAAAATATACATATTTTTGCAACAACACACTTCCCAAACATGGGTGCCATTTTTTTCTTGAAATTAACGAGTCAAAAAAAATTAAAGTAACAACAAAAATAAAGAAATAAATGCAGAAAAACCAAAATGGCCAACAAGTTGCAGGGCAAAGGCGTTGGCCACCATGCACAAATTATGTACAGTGTAGAGCCACCAACAATCTAAGATAAAGTTATCAGCCATCCTTTGAAGATTGATGGAAAAAGTGCGAGCAATGACAGTCACTGGACACACAAACCACAGCACGGCACACTTAACAGACATCACAAAACCCAGGCGACAATCCTCACCGGCAAGGATGCCCCCCTGATAACAAGTCTTCTGTACGCGATCAAGGCTCCTGGCCCCTCGCAGTCCTAATACTGAGACAGAAATCACAAGAGTCACACATGTGCTGCCTGCCTGCCTGCCTGCCTACTCGGGGGGAAGCCTACTTTGCCCATAGCGTGCCCTCGAGCGTGGGAACAGGACATGATGAGTCATCAGTGCTTTCTGGCGGGACGTATAAAGCCCCCCCCCCCCCCCCTCATCAAGTTTTTTTAAGAGGTGTTCAAGAACCATATGTCGTTTTTGCCCATCTATAAAAGCCCATGGGGGAGACATGTAAGACGTAAATAAATGTAACATGGTTATTGGTGAATATTCAGGTCTGAATTGTAAATCAGGGACACCTACTGAAATGTATAGTTATTAGTTATTATTATTTATTATTAGTTTTATTTTGTCATGGGAATGGAGAAATGAGTGGGTTGAGGTAAAAAAAAAGACCAAAAGCAACCTCTTAAAACAAATTTGAATCATATTTTTTTTACTCTAAAAATAAGTCACGCATAGAACATGTTAAAAAACTGCTGGTCTCATCCATTATAAATAGCTCAGGCACTTTATTTCAAGTAAATGCTGTCAAATAGGCTTTGTATACTTTTATCTATTTTTTACATATTTTTATACTTTATGCAATGTACAATTCTTTTCGTGATTTTTTCTGCAGCTGTACATTTCATTCTCCAGACATTTTCTTCTACATAGAATCTTCTTCTTTTCCTCTCGGCTTTTCCCTTCAAGGGGTCGCCACAGCAAATCAGTGTCCTCCATATTTAGAGGTTTGATCCGCATATTTGTTTTGGCCAAGCTTTTACGCCGGATGCCCTTCCTGACACAACCCTCTGTATTTATCCGGGCTTGGAACCGGCACAAGAAGACATATGTCCCTTTGTGGCTACAGAACAAGCAACTCGCTCAGTAAAGTAAAGTAAGTCTTTTGCACATAAAATACTTTGTTATATATTTGATCCCCACCCCTTTCAATTTCGCTGCTGTAGATTGCAAATGTCCCCATTGTGGGACTATTAAAGGCTTTCTGATTCTGATTATGGATCACGTTAACCTCTGCATGACAATTTTGAGGCATTCTACTACTTATAGTGTGTTCTCCAGTGGCGTCCAACCTTTTTTTGTGTCACAGACCAGTTGAGATGTTTGAGGTTCTTTTTATTCAAAGTATACAGTCAGCGTTGTGTACAGATTAATTTCTCCTCGTCAAATATTCAACTCTACTTTGACTTGAAGAATTTTGGATTTCACCGTATAATGTAATGGAAGTCGAGCCAAAATCCATTAATTACCTCACTGATGTTTTAGTAGCATCGTGCGACTCTGGCAATAACTTTTTTTTTCTGCACCACAGAGTAATTTAAAAAAATTGTCAAGCAACAGCAATATTTTGAAAAACATGTCGTTCCGAGATCCAGAAATTGTTTTGACACTTGTGATGATTAGCAAACATTGCAAATTGCCATCACGCCGAACAGGTTTCCCAGTTTGGCCCAAGTTGTGCAAGCGACAATCCCAATGACAAGCATGGCAAGAAAAAAAGCATTGTTCTCCCCTGCCAGAAATACCATCACGCGACAGTGACAAGCCTTCGCCCAGCCACTTGGGTTCTAATGACTCTAATCTATTTTTTGTTTGGGTTTTTCCATTTTACTCTTTTACCGCCCCGCCCCGCTCCCTTGCCCTACTCAAAATACACGATATGTTTTTGACAGTGTCATTGCCCTGTAAATTCGAAGTGTTAGTCGTGATCCTAACGTAAAAGCACTCCCTCTCCTGTTGAATGACGTCATCGACGAACTGACTCAACCGCCGTCTTAAAAAAAAGCTCTGTTGACGGAAGTCTTCGTTTACGACGAACGACGAAGTTTGCAGAACAACAGCGGGCGGCACTTTTGACACTTTTTTTTAACTCAACATGACACCGAAAATGGGACGAGTCATTCGAATTGGCATCGCCTTGACATCTGGCGCCCATAAAACGCCAGATAAGAAACAGCACAAACGCATAAAAAAGCGGCAACAAACATGACGCCACGCATCCGTCTTTGTCTCCGCACGTGAAGTCGACGATCATAAACTGGTATTGGGCAACGCTCAGTCGCCTTGACTCCCAAGCCTGTTTTAATGGACTCCCGATGACAAAACATGGGGGAATTGAGAAGCTTTAATCAAAACGGTTCGTGTCCCAACGAATGACTAACCTACATGCGAGCCCGGCGCTGTGCCTCGCACAGCCCGGCCTCGAGTGGGATCGGCTCGGACGCTCACTTCCTGCCCGGGCGCCGACCGATTTAAAAAACGACGAGCCACGGATCGTGATTTATTTACGCTTTCCTTTCACCCACTGGGGGCCTTTTTTCGAGCACCTCACAAGGAGATGTGGCATAAAGCGCCCCCAGGAATGGGGTTTGTGAAAAAAAATATACCCTATGCACATGACATACTGGATTCCTTGATGTGCATTTGTGAATTTAGCAATTTAAAGAGCAGCACTTGCTAGGCGTCAATATCAAGCGACGGTGTGAAGCTTCGAACACGAGCCAGGCAAGGGAAAGTTTCAATGATTTCAACTGGAAACTCACCTTTTTTGATGACCGTCTGATCCGCCATGATAATCCCGTGGTCGTCCACGTGCTGATAAAAAAACACAATAAAAATAAAAGACAAGACAGAAAAATAAGTAAGATCACGAAAGTGTTGCGCAACGTGCAATGAGAGCCCAATAGAAAATCGGCTGCGAAAATATTGGCCTTAAAATTTGAATCATGCTTCATTTTGGGAAAGATGAAAATGTGTACAAGCGAAGTTCGTCAAACAGGTCGCTGTTTTTGCACTTTGTATGAATAGCTAAATAATATCAGCGACATATAGTCTGTGTTTACAGAAGGATAAATATTACTGAGTGTCAATGTCACCGCCGATATACAAGTTACATTCCAAATGACAACTCTTTAGGTGTGAGAGGGTGATTGTTGTTGGAATTTTCAAACAGAATAAAATGAGGACAAAAATGGAAAAGTGCCACGTATAGACCATCGTTAAGATTGTTGTGGTCAATGTGGCAATTTCTACGATTAATACACCCCACCCACCTGCACGTCGTCCATGCCGTGGCCCTGCATGTCGTGCATGGCCATGCTCTCCCCGATTACCGCCGCCTCGAGGCCGTGGGCGTGCGGGGGCAGCAGCTCCGGACGGCGGAAGCCTTCCCTCCGCACCCCGGACGACCCGCCTCCTCCTCCGCTGCCACCTCCTCCGTCCAGGCCGAGGATCTGTCCGGCCAGGCCGCTCCTGCCATGCACCCCTAGCCCCTCCTGGCCCTGGCGCCCCGGCCACGGCTGCTGCTGGTTGGACGACGGCGACTGGTGCAGGGAGTTGATGTTGAAGGGGTCGCCCAGGTGGGAGTAGGGGTCGCCGGACTGTGGGTAGGAGATGGGCTGGTAGGGGGGTGGGAAGTAAGGCGGCTGGAAGTCGGAGCTGGCCGAGTGCGACAGGGAGGGAGGCGGGCTGTACAGGTGCTGGCTGACCGCTGGCAGGTGAGGCAGCCGCGGGTTGCCATTGCTGCTACCGTCGTGTCGCTCCTGGAAGGAAAAAAGTGGGGGGCTTGTAAAACTTTGGATTCTTCTTTTAACGCAAACAGCGCTACGGTTTGTTGGTTTAACCCCCCTTTTATATTTTGGTTTCTTTTAGAATATGAGCAAATACCAAAACTGTTGGGATGTCACGGTTGAATTGCTTTATTTTCTTCCTTTACACGGTGCAAAAAATATTATTACAAGACCCCCGCCCCACCACTCCAGCCACCGACTTGATTGCAGTTTAAATAAGTGCATGCGAAAATGGCAAAACCAGGAAGTAATGGTAATCGAAATTCGCATTTCTAATTCTGGAACGATTCTGGATGCAGACGCGATTTCATTTTCCCCCAACGCCTACGGAATATTGCAGAAAATATGAACGATAACACATCGTCAAGTGGTTACTGCATGTGCATATTTTAAGTTCCACAACCCCATAAAGAACATTTATGCAAATGTAAAATCACTACTTTTGAAAAGATCAAAATCAAAAAGCATGCATCTGTGATCCAGAAAATAAATTTCCTTTCTTATCCTCACTCAACTGATTGACGACAATTTGACAAAAGTACATTTTTACCTGAAAAGTTAATACCAACTCCAGACTTGGAACCTTTTCTATTTTCTGTGTGCCAACCGAATCGTGCCCAGAACTCACCTCGCAGTCATCCTCATATTTGACGTTGTCTGCTAATTTCCACAACATGACAGCCCGGGGATAAAGGGCTAGTCACCCCCCCAAAAAATCAAAAAATAATAATACAACACACATACACTCACACGGTGAAAAAAAAGGCTCGTGTTTAACGCCTCGGTAATGAATCCAGTTTGGTCGCAAAGATCCCGACAACCGTATTTTCTAAAGGCGGAAACAGAGGCCCCCCCCTCCTCGCGATCCGCCCGCCAAACAGGAGACCGTTCCACGGTAAGACAGGAAAAAAAGGAAAGGGAACAACAACAAAAAAAGAAGTTCTCTCGTCGCCTCCGCGGCAGCGTATCGTCGCGTCTGTTTAGGTCCGGGAGGGGGGCAGAGCATTTAGCAGAAGAAACTTGACTCCCTCTGATGGACGAAAAAAGCGCAGACGCGCATATTCGGGCGGGTTTTCCCTCAAGTCTGCGCAGTGGCTTCGAGTGGGCGTGGCCAATAGACTGACGCCACCAAGAGACATCCGAAGCAGCGACCGCTGATTGGCTGAAAAAATGGCCAATCCGAAATCTGTGCGCCTGTGCCTTCCTGAAAGGGGTCAGAAACTAATTGACATTATTATTATTATTATTAGTAGTAGTAGTAGTAGTAGTAGTAGTATTAGTATTATTAATAAATACTAATAATAACAATAATAATAATAATAATAATAATAATAATAATAATAATAATAATAATAATAATAATAATAATATTTTCCTTTCAGCTTTTCCCTTCAAGGGGTCGCCACAGCAAATCAGTGTCCTCCATCTTTAGAGGTTTGATCCTCATGTTTGTTTTGGACAAGCTTTACGTCGGATGCCCTTACTGACACAACCCTCTGTATTTATCCGGGCGTGGGACCGATACAAGAAGATTCATGTCCCTTTATAATAATAATAATAATAATAATAATAATAATAATAATAATAATAATAATAATAATAAAATCATTGATAAGCGCCTTCCAAAACTCTGAAGGGAACTTTCCAATCACAGATATGAACATAAAAATTCTCTGCGGGTGAGTAGAGGCAGCCATTCGCACTAGCGATCAACTCATAACTTGTCAACCCCCCCCCCCCCCTCTTCATTGGTAATGTATTTTTTTCATCAATTTATGATAAAAACGTTTTTCAAATCACTTATCAATTAAATAATCGATTTTTTTTTCATCTGCTGCTTGATAATTGGAAATACTGGTTGTGTCTTTTTCATACATTGTTCTTTAAATAATACGTCAACGATTTTTTTTCTAGATATATTTGGCGTCAAAGTTATAGCATTAATTAATTGGCAATGGCGTTTTTCTATATACCGCACAAATGTGGGTTCGTGCAATTGACTGAAAATCAGCAACAAACTTCGATTTGAGAGCCTTGAAATAAAATAACGAGCATTCACGGCGTTTGAAAGACTGATTCGGTGCTAGTTATTGCTTCTGAAAAAAAAATGTAACAGGCCCGGGGGTGAGCTAAAGCATGCAAGTGTCACTCGCCAACCACGAAGCTCCTTGAGCTCATTTGCATTTCTGCATGGTGGAATGCAGCAAGATCCGAGATGATTTTAAGTTTGACAACAAAGAACCTTTTTTCCTCAAAACGCATTTTCTTGCATTTAAACACGAAAATTGCTACACGTGCACACTACTAAATCACCCAAAGGGGCCCTGCAAACCGGTTGAGATTATAATTTGGAAGAGAACAGCCGGTGTCGATCTATGCACGCGTACAATCGCACATGCATGCATGCTTGCATGCATGCATGTGCGATTGCTTGCTTGCATGCATGAGAACAGCAAAGATGCTTGAGATGTACTCAAGTGCGGTCTGATTAAAATGGTATTTTGCGTCAGGGTGGGCAGGGGGCAATGTAAAGACGTTTAATTACGCTTGACCTCCCGTTTTGAACGCCAGTCGTTGGTTTTGTGTGTGCGTGTGTGCGCCGCGTGTGTGTGTGTGTGTGTGTGTGTGTGTGTGTGTGTGTGTGTGTGTGTGTGTGTGTGTGTGTGTGTGTGTGTGTGTGTGTGTGTGTGTGTGTGTGTGTGTGTGTGTGTGTGAGTGAGGCCTTTAACGACATTTTCAAACGTAGCCTGTTCTGCGTGGAAGATATCGAAAAAAAAATACACTGAGGGTGGCTGAGTCTTAATTTCAATTTCCCTTTCATGCAGTAATAAAAAAAACGTCTTTTCTTTTTTTTTTGTTGTTGTCAGAGACCACACTTGGCTACAATGGGGGAAAGTAGCATAAATACATCTGTTTCGTAAAATGCCTGGGCACGTTTTTAAATTGTTACTGATTATTTTCTTTTTTAAGGCTATTTGGGATCCTTACTATCACAGTGGTGATTTTAAAATATAGCGGTTGATGCTAATTAAAAAACATTGCTGGATAACGATGCGACGATTACATAACGGCATTGTTCCTGAGCTAAATAATGATACTTCATTCCTTCATTCATTCATTCAAAAAATGAAAGTAGGTTGTGTACCTTTTTTGTTAAAACAAGGAAAGCGACTCTGAAAAGATCTTTAAACACACACACACACACACACACACACACACACACACACACACACACACACACACACACACACACACACACACACACACACACACACACACTCACACTCACACTCACACTCACACTCACACACGCACACGCACACACGCACGCACGCACGCACGCACACACACACACACACACACACACACACGCACACACACACACACACACACACACACACACACACACACACACACACACACACACACACACACACACACACACCTTATTTACTTTGGAGCTAAAAAATCAAACTTCAAACGTTAGTTGCAGAAAAAAAAAATACATTTTAAAAAAGTGAATCCAAGAAATTGGACGTCACTCACCCTCCACTCGATCCTATCCAGCACAGACATCTGCAAGGCTCCGGTCTTGGCCAAGTGAGTGAAACACACGCGAGCTTCACATGCTTGCAGCTCGCTCGTCACCTGCTCACCCGCACTGCGCATGCGCCAACCAACGAGCACAGCACACCTGGGCACTTGAACATTTTTCGTTGTTTCGAGTGTATGATTTCCCTCATTTTCTTAGTCAGAAATCATATTCCGTTCATTCCTAGATTTAGAAAACTCAGAACTTGACAATGGACACACATAATCAATATAATTTTGAATGACAAAATATCGTTCATATGATGCATGACTTGTGTTTTATGAACCCAGATAAAAGTAGGCTATCACATAGGGTTAAATCACTCTCAGGGAAATTTCAAGATAAAGTCCTACCATCCTCCACCACCCCCTCAAAAAACCGCATCGCCTCAGGGTGCCCCAAAGAATCCGCTTTCAAAAGCCAAGCAGGCATTTTTCCCTTTTTAAAGCACCCAAAAAAATCATCCTGTTATCTGATCTTGCAAATACGTTGGCTGATGAACACATCAAAGTGTCGTCACCACGCTCAGCTATTGAGTGTCCACGAGAAAGAAAACAAGAAGCAACTGTCACATTACTGAAACGTAATTGACTTACGGCGGTGGAATTGACACCAAGAACAAAAGGGGGTGTTAAAAACGTGGGCAAATCGATTGGAGTGACTTGGATATAATGGTAGGAATGTGCTCTCAAATTGGGTGTTGTTACAGTATGGTGTGTGTTTGTACAGCAAATACGTATAGGTTTTAGCCCAAATTTCAGTCAAAAAATTCTGAAGAAGATTACTTTCCTGAGGCCAAAGATTTTGGATTCTGTACTTTCCTTTTTTGCCAGTCCACTTCCTGGAAAAAAAGACGACAAAATGTAGCCTTTGCCTTTTATTGATTCAAAGTTGTTTTTTGATTTTGTTTTTGTTTTTTTGTTTAAAATTATGAATATCTACAAACATGAGTGATAACCGTATAGAAAAAAAAAAAAATTTCAAATTAAAAATTAAAAAGATCTGTGCTTATTTTCACGTTCCATTGGGTCGTTAACGTTTGGATTGCATTATTTAGCTTTCTCGGAAAAAAAGGTACAAGTCCCACGTCATTGCGTTTTACGTGTTTTGTTAGGACGTTTCTAACCGGCCTGCTGGATGAATTTGACAGTTTAAAAAGTACTACAGCGATCCTGTGAAAATAAAATGATTGATTGGAAGGGAAAAAAACAAAAAGTGAAAGTGGCAGCATGTATGTGCGAGTGTATTTGTGTATCTGTCAGTTCAGAAGCTCACACCAGTTCCACACCAGGTGACTGACCCTCGCATACAATTTCGCTGCAATGAAAAAAAGCTTATCTAATGGGCAAAGAGGAATGTATAAATTCGAGAAAGAATATACGTACATTCGAGGAATAATTAATACAGTGCCGGGGTGGGGGGTGCTTGGGAGAACCCAGTGAGGCAGCTATGAACTAAAAATAAGCCAGTTCTGCCGTCTGGTGGTTGTATTCTCACATTGCAAGTCAGCCCTCAATAAATACTGTACTTCACCGTCCAGTTATGGACAAATTTCATCGCGAGGGTCGCAATAAACTATTCATTTATGAATCACCAGCACCTGCTCTTGCAGAAGCAAATCAACCAATTCGTCTATGTTTAAAATAATAGCGAGTTTCACATTACGCTAAATATTTAAATGACGATTTTTCTTATGCGGAAGTAAGGGCTGAACTTGCATTATTTGGATATTTGCTCACCCCAGAGAGCAACAAAATGCACAAATACAAACGACGCGTCACTTAACTCAAGTGAGGGGGGGGGGGAGGACACAAGATCCTGTTTGTCGAATTCGTCGTGTGGTGACGCCGTAAACATCGGTGACCGTGTTGTGAAAGAAGAGGTGATCAGAAAGTATTCTGCTCACCTGCCGTGACTCACAAACAAAGCGACACTTCTTTCCGAATCCATCCGTTTTTTTTTTATATTGGACCTTTTCCGGATAAAAGTCTGAGCATACACTCGCAGTGACTGACATCGGACTAATTCAGATGAAACGCCTTTGAAGCAATTAATCAAGAGCAGCTATTGCAGCCGGGCCTACTTGTCCATTAGCTTGAGATTTCACAGAAGCGAAAAGTTCAATCACCACCTCAAAGTGTGGAGTTATGGCCGCAAAAAGTCAAAGTCAGCTTTATTGTCAAATATGCTAATATGCATGACATAAAGCACAGATGAAAAGGTGAACCAAAGTCGCACTAAACCGAATGTTTTACGAACAGAATGCAGTGACGTGAAGTCAGGGGAGGCAGGTGAGGCAGTGCCTCACATGTCATCATGGAAACCTGTCATGGAAATATCAAATGAAAAAATAAATTAAACAGTTATATGTATTTAGTGATTTGTACTTTAAAGTTCTTGTCCACTTAACTTCACCGTTTTTGGTTTTTTTACAAAATCGCTGAATTTTCATTTACCGTTCAAATACTAAGTAGAGACGAGCGGTGAGGCAGCAGCCGGCTGAGCCTCAACATGGATTGCGCAATCACTATGCTAAACTGTGCTGGCTTGCTCTGCAGTGAGACCGCATTGCTGTCCTTCTGCATATCTCTCTTAAAGCGTTCAAACACGTTTAGTATATGAACTAAATTTCTACAGTTTAGCTGGTGTATATAATGTACAGTCACTGTACATTATAAACACCGTACTACAGTGTTTATTGTGTTTTGTTTGTATCAAAATTCTGTGTGTAGTTGAGGCACACAGTTCTCCCGCCTCATGACAGGGGGCGCTTGTGATTCCAGAGATACTTGCAACTCCACTACTGCAGTATAATAGAATTAGGGACAGCAAGCTACAGTAAACAGTTAGCAAGTAAAGTGAAACCCTCCAGTAATTTTTTCGTGTTGCTTGGCCTCATTTTCAGAATGGAGGGTTACATATATAAGTGAAAGAATTTTCTAAACTGGACTTTCAATCGAATCAGGAGATAATAATTAAAGGAAGACCAACACCGGAGCTAAAAGGTTTGCTTCAGACAAGGGGACGGAATACTCGCTCTTTTCAGACGGACTGGTACACACGAAAAGGCTGGCTGTGTGGATGTCCAGCAAGAAACCGCCTTTTCTGCTTTTCCTGCTTTCTGTTCTCAACTTGTGACAATGTCTGGACTCAAATGGGATATTGCGACCTGAAAATTTTACAACGGAGCCTCATCAAAAATGAGCGAAGACTCAACATCAGCCATCCACAATGCTAAGGTAAAGGAGAACCAGGAGATTTTAAAAGATCTCATCAATGCCACCTGCTTCCTTGCCAAACAACAGCTGGCATTTCATGGAAATGATGAAAGTAAAGGCTCTGCTAATCGTGGCAACTATGTTGAACTATTACATGCTTTCGCTGAGAAAGATGACAGGCTTGCGAGTCATTTTGGGACATCTAAAGAGTTTGATGGTTCTCTTTATTTGTAAGTAGGTTCGTTGTCAGATCTCCCAGGCAGGTGACGCGCAGAGCTTGATCGCGGCGTGGAGGCGAGCAAGTCGTGCCGTGATGTCCGTCCGACGCCCGGCGTGAGCCGGGCGCCTGAGCGGGTCTTTGCAAGTCTCTTTGAGTCTGTGAGTCCGAGATGAGTCTGAGATGATTCTGCCACGTGGTTCTGTTGCGTCACACGAGTGTATGATTTTGAAGTGCGCCTTTCAACACTTTCATGTCTTTCAATTCCTTGATCTCCTTGATGTGCGTATCACCCTGACGCATAGCACACGCTTGCAAATTGTATAAAAGAAGCTGTCGCGGGACAGAGAGATTGGGCGAACCACGGGGCAGAATCATCTCAGACTCACGCCCGGCTCACGCCGGGCGTCGGACAGACATCACGGCGCGACTTGCTCAACTACACGCCACGATCAATCTCTGCACGTCACCTGCCTGGGAGATCTGACAACGAACCTACTTACAAATAAAGAGAAACATCAAACTCTTTAGTTCGCCCAATCTCTCTGTCCCGCGACAGCTCCTTTTATACAATTTTCAAGCGTGTGCTATGCGTCAGGGTGAGACGCACAGCAAGGAGATCAAGGAATTGAAAGACATGAAAGGGTTGAAAGGCGCACTTCAAAATCATACACACGTGTGACGCCACACATCCACTGTATTTTCTAGCCTGTGAAACAGAATACAGAACGATTTAATTGAAGCAGTTGGTGATGTCATTAGAAATGACATTAAAAAGGAGATCGGTGCAGCCCCATTTGTTGCTGTAGAAGTAGACGAGATTGTCATTCTCAGCACTGAAAACATACAGTCGGAACAGGACTGATCAAGGACGACTTTCTTCACTGGCAGTGATCTCCGTTGAGACAGAGAGACTTTTAAAACTGAAGAAAGATAAGGAAGGCTTCTACAAAGAAGTTATCGATGCCTTTCTTCAGAAGGAGCGGCGCATGGACTTCATTTACAAGTAAAGGTAACACGATAAAAACGTTTTTTTAATTATTTTTTTCTATGCTACAGTTTGTATATATAAAGAATGCTGACATGAAATTTTAAACAAAATACGTTAACTGTTGCCAATCAAATGGTGAATAAACTACTCTGTAGAGTTCATACCAAAGTTCATACTATGAATTCATAACTGATACTTCACGCCGTCTGTTGCTTTTTTTAATCACATAAGTCATCACATAAGTTAACTGATCAAAACTTTCATCTTTTTGTAAACATATTTCATCATTAATCTTTTTGGAAAACAGGGCTGCTTTTTCACAATAGGTTAATGTGAATGGCTAGCAATTTCTGAAACATATTTCCTGAAATACTTTCACATCCATACAGACAAATTGGGTTGTGTCAGTAAGGGCATCCGATGTAAAAGCTTGGCCAAAACAAACATGTGAATCAAACATCTGAAGATGGAGGACACGGATTCGCTGTGGCGACCCCTTGAAGGGAAAAGCCGAAAGGAAAAGATTCCCTGAAATACCTTTAATAATCTTATATTAGAAACAACAATTTTGGTATATGTGAAGCCATCGATGGTGTTTGTGATTTCTAATTACTCAACAGATACATGTTAATATGGAGCACTTTGTTTATATCCCATTTGTGCCAGTGCTTGTGCTTTTAAATGATGACATTTCTAGAAAATCACAGTGACACAAAATAGAAAAGTAGCGAGTAGCGAAAATAATGAGTGCCCATTAAAACTGTCAATAACACATCAAGAAAAAACATGGAGCCGCAGGGCAAAACACTGGGACCGAGTTGATGCACAGCCGTGCAGGTGCTAGAAGTGGTATGGCGTGTGGGTGACCCAGTTGGAGGTTTGGTCTTTGGTGCGCTTGGCGGAACTATGCGTGGTAAAGATGGACTTGAAAGCTTCCGACTTCTCCTCCATTTCCTGGATGGATCGCTTGGAGGCGACTGACAAAGGCCCGCCGCCGTTGTCGGCGCCAGAGAGGCGCGGGGCTCCCGAGCTTCCCGCATGATCTGAAAGAAAGAAAGAAAGGAAAGAATGATGAGATGCTGCAGAGGAAACATAAAAAAATCACACTTTGCTACCTGATTGGCTGCTTTCGCCACCATTTTCTAGCAGGCAATTTTGCACCTTGTCCATTTGTAAGGCATCTGTATAATGTAAAGAAACACAACAAATGGTTATAATTCTTCAAACAGGAAGGTTTCCTGGTCCAGATAGAACTGTGTTTGATGTTCTTATGGTCAAGTTCAACATTTTCTTGACAATAAAATGCCCCCACCCAAACCATGTTGGTATTTAAATTTATTTATATTGCTTTTGTCCAATAAAAGAAGTCAAAAACTGACCCCATTATTGATTTTTTTTCAAGAAACATGGTGGCTGTATTCAATCTGACGTGTTGATAAAGCCACAATGAAAAAAAAAGGTAAAGACTAGAAGCGTTATGCCTACATGTGTGAGGAAACGGCGCACACGTCGCCCGGTTCCACTGAAAGTCACTTTGTGATTGGAGCTAAACAAATAAACTGCAGTTGTTTAGTAGCTGAGAGTCAAACAGGAAACCACACCACCGGCGTCGCGCCGGAGGAGGTGCCAGGCCTTTGGCCTTTGTCAAACACGAAGCTCTGCATCGTCTTAACTGAAATGTTGTTTTTGCTTGCTATTGTAAAACTAGCGCAGTTCAAGCTCTGGCCAGACAAATTGCATGTGTTTTTTTTATTTTTTACATACTCTGCCAATTGTGACGAGTCAGATTCTGGTCCTTTGAGCGAGAGCGTGTGCAGTCTTGATAATGAGGCAGAAATGAACGTGGTGTTGGGTCGGGGTGCGGCGTGTTAGTTGCAAGGCATTTGAATACATGGATGTAACAGCCCGTCAAAAGCCAACCCCAAACGAACAATGGTAGGTGATTTATTTTGCAAATGTGAACGCGATTTGAATTTGAGGTTTTGGCTCAAGTTTAAGGCTCGATTCCAAGGGTGTCAAACTCATTTTTTGCCGCGGGCCACATTGTAGTTATGGTTTCCTCTTGAGGGCCGTTATGAATTTGGGGAAGCCATTAGAATGTTTAATCTCCTCCCCATATTGCATAAAGAGTGCACAAAAATAATGAACGTGTTTGCAAATTTGAAGTAAAAAATAATGACTGTTGTTTACATACGACAAGTTGAAATTTGGGTTCAGACTTTCGCAAGCCTCATGGAATTTCCCTAGTTTGATTTGCTTTCGCGGGCCGAATAAATTGATGTGATGTGAATTTTCTTTCAAATCCCAACCGGGCCTCTTTTGCGAAATATGTGTTTAAAAATCTATATATACAGTAAATGTATGAATGAAGCTCAACTGCCGGAATCCAAACGACACGTTAAAAGCCAGATATGAGCCTCCGCTCAGCTAGGGTGAAAACAACTGACACAAATTTCAAAAGACAAACAGGATGAAAATGCAACAATAGCTTTTTTGATTGCTTTACACAAACCTTTTGACTCCGATGGAGTGGACACACTTTCAGCAGATTTGCTCTTCTTTGACTTCTAGTTAAAAAAAAGCAGCATTAGCAACCAGACTCAAGACAGAACATATTTTAGGACTGTCCGCTATCAAATATTTTTCCAACAGGGCATTGGACGGCATGATTGTTATGGCCGCTTTTATCCAGCAGGACATCTTTGGGTCTAGTGTGACCTCTTGAGAAGAAAAACATTTCATTCAAGTTTGACAAAAATGCATTTTACTTAATTTTACTGGCCCTTCTCGGTTTTATTATTGACAATTCCAAGCGCAAAATTTGGTCACGCTGGATATTAAAAAGTTATGAAAAATAAAAGTGCGGCCAAAAGGAAGAGGTACAGTCAAAGTCTTGATTCTCGATCAATTTGGACCCAAAAAAATGTGTTTTTTTATGCCTCCGTTTTCAAGTGAAAATGAGTTCTGGACCAAACTCCGCTTGCTTATATGTCACTTCTGTGTTGCGTGTCATTGTGACCGACACATTATTATCCTGTCGTGTTCCGTTGTGAGCAGGTGTGTTTGTATTGTAAAAACATGATAAAAAAAAGAAATTAAAAAAGTAGATATTACATTGATTATAATCAATGTATAATAAGCGTGTCCGGGCAGGCTGGAACGGCTGGAGAAAAATGTCAGGTGTGATATGTGATAGGAGGGTTTCAGCTAGGATGAAAGGAAAAGTGTATAAAACAGTGGTGAGACCAGCCATGATGTTTGGACTGGAGACGGTGCCACTGAACAAAAGACAGGAAGTAGAGCTGGAGGTATCAGAGCTGAAGATGTTGAGGTTTTCTTTGGGAGTGACCAGGTTGGATAGGATCAGGAATGAGTACATGAGAGGGACAACTCATATTAGAGGCTTTGGAGAGAAAGTCAGAGAAGCCAGACTGAGATGGTTTGGACATGTCCAGAGGAGAGAGAACGACTATATTGGGAGAAGGATGCTGAATCTTGAACTGCCAGGCAGGAGACCGAGAGGAAGACCGAAGAGGAGGTTTATGGATGTGGTCAAAGAGGACATGGTGTGAGAGAGGAGGATGCACAAAACCGGGATAGAAGGAGGACATTGACTCGCTGTGGTGACCCCTGAAGGGAAAAGCCGAAAAGAAAAGAAGATTACATCGATTATAATGGAAAATGTTTCGGTTTTCGATTAAATCGGTTTTTGAACACGTTTCTGGAATTGATTATGGTCAAAAACCCAGGTTTGACTGTACATTTAATAAGCCAAGGGTGTCCTGTGGAAGAGAGCGCATGCTGGCCATGTAAGCTAACTGGGCTTTGTTTGTGGATGCGATGCTGAGGTCACCTTAGTTCTGGCTTTGGCTCGCTTCTCCTCCATGTTCTCCCTCAGCTTTTCCACCTCCTCCTTTGTCCCGTTGAGCACTATGATATCCGCATTCTGGAAAGGGTCGCCGCACTGAATCCCGAAACAAAGAGAAACAGAAACACGTTACGACGACATCCGAGGGTCAACGGGCAAAATTCCAACAAAGGATGTTTGATTATTAACCATGAATCGTATGAAATCACATCATTCCGCAATCCTTTTGTTTTATCTTCAAAACCCTGCCGGAGAGACAATAGAACAAACGCGGGGTTCCAGGAAGTACAACGTTAGATGCGGCGAACTGATAAGTGTTAGAATGTGGTCCAGCTCAGGAGAGAGCCAGACAAATCCGTTGTCCGATACAAATATGGCAGCTGAGAGTCACCAGGGGAGGGCAGGGCTGCTTTCTATTGTATCCCGGGAACGTGGGCCTGCTGGGTGTCAACTGTCGCCATGTGCTCTGCGCAAAACGCGGGGGGGGGGGGGGGGGGGGGGGGTTACGTCAGAAGCTGAGCAAGCACCAAACAAACTCTGGGCCCCGGACAGATTGTCAACAGACTGGCAGTGAAGACGCGGAGGGACTGATGACATGGGCGCGTGCGTCTCACTTGGACTCAACGGAAAAGCAACATCGGGGGGAGGGCGGGGTGGAAAGTGTTGAGTAGGAGAGCACGCATGAAGGGATTGTGCACGGGCGTGTGCGCGCAAGGTGTCGGGTGCATGTCGGTAACCAAGCAGGGACTATGATCTTGATCTCAGGGGCGGACAAGTGCGTTATATCCCACTGTGAGCGTGACTGAAACCTGCGACACGCCGACTTGGTCAACTGCTGCTTTAGATTAGTCCTTTTTTTGGGACCCCCTGCCTCTCCCCACCACCTCGGATGGACGACTGATGACTTGATTTGGCGATGACGAAAGACAGCAGTCTTGTCTCAGAGGTATCATTTTCGCTATATTCTTGCAATGAGTATTACCAATATGTCTTAAATTGCGGGGGGAAAAAGTCTGTGACGTGTCATTT
Organism: Hippocampus bargibanti; assembly: GCF_051943395.1. Lineage (NCBI taxonomy): Eukaryota > Metazoa > Chordata > Actinopteri > Syngnathiformes > Syngnathidae > Hippocampus > Hippocampus bargibanti. The sequence continues at coordinate 17,297,020 of NC_142745.1, forward strand.
TTTAATTGACGCTAAACCCGGCGCTGAGATTTTGACTTGCAAATAAGTTCCTCTGCGTATGTCAAATGACCGCTCGCTCCAGTGTGAATGGAAGCCATAACTGCATGAAATGCATTTGGATCAACTTGGATTGTCTGACTTGGGGCGCCATTTGGATTTTAAGTTACAATGAGGCGTCAAAATGATATGCTCGTGCAGGGGGGAGGGAATACATACAGGGTGACCCTAAAAGATGCATACCCATGAACATTTCAATTGTGGCTTTGATTAAAAAGCTATTTATTTCAAATTACAACCACACATTATTCAGTTTATGTAAGACCATTCATTCACCAGAGTTTCAGCTATTTCTGTCAAATTTTAGTCAATTTATGGTTTTCCCAAGATGTGTTCCAAATGTCCACCATTTCGTTGCAATCAAACCTGAACTCGTCTGACAAAGTTGTCAATCACTTTTACACACTCCTCTTTTGGGAGAAAACAATGCTGCACATTGAAAGAGGAGTGTGTAAAAGTGATTTGACAACTTTGTCAGACGAGTACATGTTTGCTTGCAACAAAATGGTGTTCCCTCAACAAGTTAATGGGGATTTCTTTTCTCAATTAGCAGCATCCTCGATCCGTGACCTTGTTGGAGAGCCCTCACGAGGCTTGGACCAATTTGGCTTTGCAGTTTCTATGGCAGCGGCGAAGTTGAGATGACAACCAGGTCAACGTGCCATCTTGTCTGGCTCAAATGCAGCTTCTTGCTGTGCCTCGTGATGTGCGGCAGCATCTTTTGGGTCGTTCACATGATGGAGCGACCCACCCCCGTGCTCACAACGTGCCGCCCCTTCTCCGACCGCTGTCGAGCTCTTCCTGATGCTGATGCATGGATAAAATGGCAACAGGTCGACTGCCAGGTACGACCGCGATGGATAGCGAATTGATAACTTGGACGTTCCTCCACTGAGCATCGCATTTCCCCCCGCTCGACAGCTGCAAAGCTACGTGACGAAGGACGAGCTTCAGTGCTCCAATCTGACGCGAGACCTTCACTTCGTCACGAGAGCTCTGAGCCACGAGGAAGAAGAGTACCCGCTGGCATTCATCTTGACTGTTCACAAAGAGCTGGAGCTTTTACTACGGCTGCTGCGGGCCATTTACGCGCCCCAAAACGTCTACTGCATTCATGTGGATGCGAAGGCCCCACGGGAGTATCGGGCAGCCGTTCAGAACCTAGTGGGCTGTTTTAAAAACGTCTTCCTGTCCAGCCGCAGCGAGACGGTCACCTATGCCGGCTTCTCGCGCCTCAAGGCGGACTTGAACTGCATGACCGATTTGGCCGCGTCCGAGGTCGGTTGGAGGAAGGTGCTCAACCTTTGCGGGCAGGACTTCCCGCTCAAGAGCAACCTGGAATTGGTGCGCTATTTGCAGAGCAAGAAATGGCGGGACAGGAACATGACGCCGGGGATTAAGCAACCGACGCATATCGGGAAACGGACCAAATTCCGATACAAGGAGATGGATTCCCGCGTGGCTTTTATTGAAAGGAACAAAGAGCCGCCTCCTCATAACATGCAAATATACTTTGGATCTGCGTACTACGCACTCACGAGAGACTTTGTCAACTTTGTTCTCGAGAACCCCAAAGCCAGGGACCTCCTGGAGTGGTCACGAGACACATACAGTCCAGACGAGCACTACTGGGTGACACTCAACCACATCAGAGGTAAACAAGAATGCGGATCGGGTATCTGAGTGCCGATTAGAGAAGGACATTCAACATCAAGTGACAAATCGAAGCTGAAATTCATCGGCCGTTTTTAATCATACTTAATAATGAAGGAGGGTTGGGTCTTCAAACGCAGTAGAAATGCGAAGCAGACGTGTTTCTCGTAAGCCACCTATACTGCCCATAGTTGATTAATAACTCAGAACGTTTAGTTCTCAAATTTGACAGGTGTGATTTTTGCTTGATTTGTGGAAAGGGGATGAAGAGGAAAAGACGTCGCTTTCAGAGCCCCACCGCCGGGAACGTCACCGGCGTCAAAAACAACTTTTTCGTCTTTGGTTAGGTCACAAATTGGATCTTGGCAAATCGCAGATGGCACAAAAACCAAACCCTGGAGATCTTTGCATTCAAAACTAAAGAGCAGATGTGACCATCAGTCAATACAATCAAATTTCGGTTTTCGAACGTCTCGGTTGTCAACCAATTGGGTTTTTTATTCCTCGGTTAACAATCGAAAATGGGTTCTCGACCAAACTGAGCTCACTTCCTTGTGTCGAGTTTCGTTGTGACCGGCATTATCCTGGTGCAGCGTTCCATTGTGAGCAGGCGTGTTGTATTGTTCAATCACGATAAAAAAGCAGACATTGATTACATTGATTACATTGATTAAAATGGGAAATGTTTCGCTTTTCGACCAAATCGGTTTTCAGCTTTCTGGAACGGATTATGGTAAAAAAAAAGGTTACACTGTCGATGACGTCCGATTCAAGGTACATATAGACTTGGTGGGTTACGGTGATGAGATATGTTCAGCTTCCACAACGATCTGACCCATTCTTCCCGGTTCTTTTGTTTCATCTAAAGAGGCACCGGGCAGCAACATCGATGGCGGCTGGGAAGGAGGCATTCGGGCTATCAAGTGGGAGGATCAAATCGGAAAGGCGCACGACGGCTGCCACGGTACTGGTCCGCAGTTTGAGTTCTATTTACCGTATTTTCCGGTGTACAAGGTGCACCCTCAATGAATTAAAAAAGTTGTCCAAATACAGTATAATATTTAAAGATAGGAAGGTTTTCCAAATATAACATGTATATATATGTACAAGGAGACGGATTCCCGCCAACAAATATCAATCAAACTTTTCTCTCTCCCTCTATATACAGTAAAGTCTCGTTATATCGATATTCAAGGGAGTCCGAAAAAATATCGATATAACCGGGACTATTGATATATCCGACCCTGTTTGCATGTAATTTTCTCCGTGCGTGCATAGAAATAGCATCGATATAACCGGGACTATCGATATATCCGATATCGATATAACGAGACTTTACTGTGTGTGTGTATGTGTGTGTATATATATATATATATATATATATATATATATATATATATATATATATATATATATATATATATATATATATATATATATATATATATATAGATAGAGAGAGAGAGAGAGAGAGAGAGAGAGAGAGAGAGAGAGAGAAGTTTGATATATAATATACTAATATAGAAAGGTTTCCCAAATATAAGAAATATAGTAAAGTTCTCAAAATATAAGGCACACCACATTATAAGGCGCTATAGTAGAGGCTGGGATTATGCACTACTTCTTCTGATGGGAGGAGGAAATGGCGTCATGGCTGCTGACAGTCGTTGAGACCTGTTGTGAATTATTCACATATATGCACCGGCATATTTGGCACGGGCCCATCTTTTCTTTTGAGTGCACCTTATACACTAGAAAATACGGTAGATTAAAAAAGACACTATTCCCACGACCTACTACAGCCGTCGTCTGCTTTTGTAGGTCGCTATGTGCGCTCAATCTGCATCTACGGAGTCGAAGATTTGCCGTGGCTCGTCGGGACCGATAAAATGTTCGCCAACAAGTTTGAGAACGACTTCCTGCCGGAGGCACTGGACTGCCTTGAGCAGTGGCACAGGAACAAGCTGCTGAGCAGCGCCAGCGTTCCCGTCGAGTCGTCATGGCTGTTGGCCACACCTGCCGACGGTCGCCATGACATTGCAACGCATGACGATGTCCCGGGGGGGTGACGGAGGTGGTAATTAAAGGGATGACGCGCTCATTTGCCTTGAGCATCGTTTATGAGGGTTATGGGGAGGTTCTTCTTCGATGTATTTTTATGAAATTGGAAAGTGTGCTTAACGCTGCTTGTTAGCAATTAGCAACGGCTAGTAGGCTTTTGTGTGAGAGTCAAGGCGTTACTTGCTCTTCAGCCACAGGCTGTATTTTCTTTCCAGTTCCGGAACAAAGCTTACGTTGCACATATGACCAATAGCTGCTCATACACTGCAAAAGCATCCCTTGTGTCACTTCATTGCTAAACAAAATAAAAGCTACATTTGTCCTCAGCAAAAAAAAAAAACAAAGAATGTTTATAAAAGGCAAATGTATTTGCCCACTTTCTTGTTGACAGAAAGATTAAGATCCTGAAAAAAATATTGCACATTTAAAACATTTTTTAAATGAGCAACTCATCACCCTGAACAACGTCCACCCTCTGACAGAATGAATATAAACTTCATGAGGATTCATAGTTCACATACTTCTAGTATATGTGTGAAAATGAAATACAGTTCATTCCAATTTTTATATTTAAAATGGCATTGTTTTTAAAGAGTTGAAGTTTAAACCTACGCTGTTATGCTTAATAATTCATTTGAAACCATCTGAACAAATGTTGGGGCAAATACTGGGTGTATGGACATTATTTCATGGGTATTGCTATTTGTTTAAATTCGGAATCTAAATTGTAATGGCGTTTTACAATTGTTGCTAAATGCTAAAAAGGAGAAATTGCATTTACCTTGTGGCAGATTTCTGTCTTGACCTCCTTGAGAGCGCGGTCAGAGAAGACGCAGCCACACGTGCGAAGGTAACAGAACCTGACGACACAAACACATTTAACGTGCATCCCCATTTGTTTTCTCTATCATCGCACTGCCATGACGCATCTTCCACTTGTGCCACAAGTCGGACATCGGTCACTTGAAGCATGCGCAATTCCAGCTTCAGCTCTTGTTTTCCGCACCTGTGTTTCCCGTTCATCTCCAGACCAACAACGGGGCAAATAAACATTCCACAATGGATGTCCTCATATCTGTCTCCTTTTGTGTTACTTCTCTCTCCCCCCCACTCTGGGTTATCGGTCAAATTAAGTTCTTTGATGTCCTGCAGAAAGAGATGGATAAACGGATTCCAAAAAAAGGTAGTAAAGCTTAGCAAACGAGGAACTAGACAAAGCCTAAACGTACCTTGGTTCCGCGGATGTGCGTGACAGCATCGGTGTTGGGCCTCTCAGCAGATTTATCCAGAAGGTACTCAATGACTGCATCTTTGTTATAAAGCCTACAAAAACGCAACCACGTTGTCTTACTGCAGTCAATGTGAATATTTTAGAGTTTTTAGGGTTGTACTTGTAATTTTATGTATTTATTATATAAATTTTTATACCAGGGGTCATTATGACAACTCATTGGCCGGATTGGATTATTCTCTCTGCAGTAGGTGACTGAAAATAGAAAGACGCATACCAGTCAACCTTAGCTAATAGCTGCCCTTACACGTAAATTATGACAATTCCCATATAAAAGTTGTAGGACGGCGTCCATTATTTGAAATGATAAAAAAAAAAACGCTACCACTTGCGGCAAAGCAGACAGTTTACTGCGCATGTGCACGCTATGCTCTTATCAATCCTACCGTACGCAGCGATTAAAAAAATATACGATTGAGGATTACTTTTGCAGGTTTGCCGTGAAAATAGTAGCGATTTGCGTCAGCATTGTCGTTGATTACCAGCAGTTGAGACGAACTGGATTTGAGCCAAAATGGTCTTTGTAAGATCAGTTCACAATTAAAAAAAATCCCGTATAGAAGTTGTAGTATGGCGTACATTACTTGAAATTATTTTTAAAAACGTATAAAATACGGGGGAAGCGTATAAATTGACAGTTATGAAGACCAATGCAGTCTCCGTGGCAGAATAAACACATATAGTAGTACATTATATTCTGTAGTCGTAACAATGTATTTATATGCAGGCTACTGCTCAACATCATTTGGGATGAATAAAATTAAGAATCTTAATGAGACGATGCTTTGCCATGACATAGGAACAGTATCGATTGCCAAAAATCATAAATTTAGTTTTACAACAGCACAACGTATTAATGAACAAATACGAGTAGATGACTGACCTTCCCAGTTCGCAGGAAACGATCGGACGTCTGAGTTTCTCCTGACTCAGGGCACAGTGCTTCCATTTGGCAGCCAACTCTGCATTTTTATCAACCTACGGGGGATTAGGAGACCACTTTCATTAGTCACACACCAAATTAAAATCAGGTTGATGACGAAGCCTAAATCCCACCACGAAAGATAAACAAACCAAAACGTAAACTAAATACCCCAATTACTTCCAATGACAGGAACAGCAAAGTGCATGTTGACATTAGGTAAGAGCTAACTAGCATTTAGCAACCTAGCATTGTAAACGTAAAGACGGAGAGCCGACCTTTTCGACTTTCTTGGGACCTTTCACCAATTCGTGTCTTTTAGGAATGGTTCCACCATCACATCCCATTTTGTAAGGAAAGTGGGGAAGTCTGAAATGTGTCGTCGAAAATGTCAAATCGGGGGAAAAAAATCAATAAACCAGGACACTTCCTGGATTGAAACGGATATCCGCCTTCTTCTTCTTCTTCTTCTTCGTCGACGACTTCTTCCTCTGCTTCTCCTCTTCTTATTAACAACGAAATGATACGTTGTCGCCACCTCGTGGTTAAATATTTACACCAGCATAGTGAATCGTAACTGTCCGTTTTGTTTCTTTTTTTATATGCCAAATACAATCAAAGGTGCATTTGATTGGACCAATGTATTCATGACAAAAAGTAGCTCATAAAATTGAATTCACAGGTTGATGGAGGCATTTTCCAAAGGTTTGCTTGATAATAACTGTAATTATCTAATCCAAACAAATCTAAAATATTAGTACAAACATATATGACTTTGCACTTATGGTAGTCTATTTTAAAGACAGAGTTGGTTGCCCTTTTGAATGAAAATTCTGGACCATCCGTGGTTTTGCCTTGTTTCCACCAAGACGATTTTTTTTCATGATCATCATCCAAGTGAGATGATTTAATTTTTTTCCATCCCAATGTTTTCAAAATCATCAGCCATCGATCTCTTGACAACCTGCACTATGCAAAAATAACCACTGGATTAGACTCCGAGAAGCAAAGCATTCACCACCATTAACATTGTTTAAAATTTGTATATATATTTTTTGGAACAGTGATTTCTGGAAAATCATGCTTTTTTTAATACATACAACAGTTGTTGAATGACTATTTCCGTTTTTATCAGACCATCAGGTGACACTTTTACTCATGAACGTTCAGCCCAATTAAAATAGATCTTTGCTTGAGTAGCTATCGATAGCAGTGAGTTGAGTACACAGTACTTTTACCACCTCGGCAAATAAGTCAAGTCAGTACTTGTTGCAACATGACCTGTATTTAGTACAGCACAACACAAAAAATATCTCTGGAACAGTGTACTTGTTGTAGCCGCACAAAGTTTCTACCGTTGGAGTTTTGAGGGATCACTCCGCACTTTCAGAAAGTCTGCCCAAAAGTATGGGTGATGTCAGATCACGTGAGGTGACCTGCAATGCTTGGGCCTAGTTGACGTTTGGTCAACGACGTTGAGTTGTTCTTCTCTTCAGGCGCTTACCTCCTTTACCCGCACAAATCACTGAGGGCTTCACACATTCCTCGCGTTTCTCAAGTGCTGTCTGTCAGCACCTTCTTCCACTAAAGAGACACTGACAGCCATTAATTATCACACAGACTGAACGAAGGGCATCGCCGTCTGCTGTGTCTCCGTGTTATACGTCTCGTACACACACTGGCGGAGGGATAACACCTGGCCTCCATTGGCCTTCATCATGTTTGACAAATGAGTCGAAATGTTTTGTCCTCTGGGAGAATCCAATCACCATCAAGTTCGCTCACTATGGAGGCTCCAGAGTCTGAAACTTGCAAAAGTGGCAGGGCACGGCAAGATGATTGAGCATTTTTTTTCTCACGATCAATCGAGTGTGCCGAATTGTACATGCGCTCGTATGCTACTCACCCCGGCGCAAGTGCGAGCACTAGTAGCAGGTGGGCATCAGTTGTAGCCCCCTATTTAGCAGATATGATGTTTGGTTTTTAACCTGAGATGCACTGAGTCTCATTCTGGCCCACTGTTGTATGGTGTCCCACAGGGTTCAATGTTGTGGTTCCTCTTGTTTTCATTGTTTTGGCTACCACAAGGTTCCAATTTAAGAAAACAAAATCAATGTCCTTTCACTGCTATGTAGACGACCATTGTAATTTCTGTCTGACTCAATAAAATAAACAAATAAATAAACAAATAGATAAACAAACGAATAAATAAATAAATAAATAAATAAATAAATAAATAAGGAGTACTTTGTCCTGTCTGAAAGAAATAAAAGCCTAGATCGAACAAAACTTCTTATTCTTCAGCAAAAAGAAACAAAAAGTTCTGTTGCTTGGCCTTACTTTGTCCCAAAAACATTTTTCATCATTTGAATTTAAAATAAAACAACTGTTTTAAAATCCCACCGCCTTCATTTGTTTTAGCCGCCTTAATTATTTATTCAAAGCCATTGTGGCTTACTCTTTCCACCATAACTTGAACAAAATGTCAAAGTGCCGAAATTCCTATTTGCTCAGCTGCATTTACCTGGGTGAAAATATGAAGGTCTACTTGCTATCTCCACCCATCTCGCGGTGACCTATTGCTACTCTCTCCCAAAAATTACACCACCGCGTCTTTTGTGCAGTCGGCTACGTTCGGCTAGGCAGCCAGATGGCCATCAGGTGACACTTTTACTGGTCACTGCGAGGATAATTTTGACACGGACGATTGCTGTTGACTTAAAGATACATGCCAAGCGCATACATGCACCCCCCAACACACACACACACACACACACACACACACACACACACACACACACACACACACACACACACACACACACACACACACACACACACACACACGCGCACACACACACACACACACACACACGCGCGCGCACACACACACACACACACACACACACACACACACACACGCGCACACACACACACACACACACACACACACACACACACACACACACACACACACACACACACACACACACACACACACACAGACACTCCTTCTCCTTTCACCTGTAGCCACGCATGTCTTCAGGTGTACATTTACTACCCAGGTGTGAAAGGAAGGTCCTTTGTAGTTCATCTGAAATCTGCCCGGTGACAGACGCACGGCTATAACATAAATTGAGAGCGTGCACGTGGGGTTAAAATGACTGGCATCCTCCATCTCAACATGCAGAGAAGTTGCGGCAGGTAGCCCCCCACCCCCCTACCCCCCATCAACATTGTGAAGCACCTTGTCATCGTCACTCTTGAGACATTCTTTCTTCTCACTCTGATCAACCCTAATCTCTTCTGTCCGGGCTGGGATAAATGTTACCCTAAAAGCCTCTAGATGCGGCCGTGTGGGGGTCGGGGGGCTTTAGATTTATTTACGTACTGAACTCAAAAGGCCCAGCCGGTATACTTGGACCAGTGCGATATACAGATCTGTTTGAAATTCACATTTGTTATGTCAGAAAGTTCAACAGTGGACTCGGTCCGGCCTTTGTTTGACTTTGTTGACAGTTCAAGTCTGCCATGATTCCAGACTCATCAAAGTCGGCCCGATAGACAACAACCAAAGTGTTTTTTTTTCCACAAAATGCAAATATGAATCCATGTCATAGTTTAAAGGCCTGCCTTTGTCAAATCACTCTAGCATTGTTGAAAATATGCTTTTCCATCCCACTTTTGCGAATTCAGTTTGCTTGTGGCTTATAATAATAATAATAATAATAATAATAATAATAATAAATTTCATTTATAAGCGCCTTTCAAAACTATCAAGGGCACTTCACAGTCACGGGATACGTTTTCTGACGGTGAGCAGCGGCAGTCACACGCGCCTCTCAAGTCCCTTTTCTGTGTCGGTAAGTGTGTAAATTCCTGTGGCAAAAACAAATATTCATGATTTTATTGTTTTATGTATTGTTTTATTGTATTGGGTGTTCATAAAGGCGCTTGTAAATTAAATGTATTATTATTATTATTATTATTATTATTATTATTATTATTAATAGCAGCACATTGCTTTAAATGAGCTTTATTCTCATCATTTAACCCATCAAACACTTCCTCCACAGGAAGGTGTGTTAAATACATTAACATTACATTAATACATACATGCAAAACTTGATTTACTGTCCATGGTTGACAAAACACATGCAAATAAACACTGCATCAAGCAAAATAGGCATTCTGTATAGTAATGATTACCATTAGAGCTGAATGGTGAGTATAGTTTTTGCTTTTTTGAATGTTGCTGTGCCGATGACCATTTTCTGTTTGGGAGCCTTTGACTGAGTGAGTTGCTTGTTCTGGAGCCACAAAGGGACATGAGTCTTCTTGTGCCGGTCCCAAGCCCGGATAAATACAGAGGGTTGTGTCAGGAAGGGCATCCGACGTAAAAGCCGAAAGGAAAAGAAGATTATTATTAGTATTATTATTATTTCATCTCATTTTCCGTACCGCTTATTCCTCATTAGGGTCGCGGGGGTTACTGGA
>NC_142745.1:17312500-17367500 GCF_051943395.1 Hippocampus bargibanti
ATGGAACATTATGACGTTGATATCGCCTTGAATTTGTTACTCTCCATTCATTTTTGCAGCGCCACTGCATTTGGTAACCTGGCGGCTCTGAGATTTTGCAGTTCAGATTCGTGAAATGTTTACAGCGGAAAATAATATTTTATGGTACATGGTTTCTGTGTTTTTTCTATTGGATCTTTTTGAGTGCGAGTTTGAGTGTTTCTGGCTTTTTTTGAGGGGGGGGGGTCAATAGTGGCTTTCACTTGTCATTCATCAGACAATAATGGCATTAGCATGCGAACGTGTCAATCAAGCAGTGTCGCCAAACTGCAACTCAACGTCCACCCGAAATCTTCGATCAGTGCTCCCAATGCACGCACGGAAAGCAAATCAAGTCCATGTCGGGCGTATTCAGTCTTTTATGGATGATCCCTTTCACATGCGGCACACTCAACAAGTCCCCGAAGCAACGTCGGCAAGGCCACAGGTCCTTCAGTACCCCCCACCCATCCCCCTCGAGACTCAAACCCTTTAACCCCACCCGCTCCTGAGTGCTGTTTGTCCCTCCTTATCTCCGCCAGACTGCTCGCCAGTTCTTCCAACATTCTCGATAAGCTCCTCAGTCTCAACAAATAAGTTAAACGTGACAAGAAGGGCGCAGAGGGGGGATGACGCTGGAGAAGACACAAACAGCATGACGAGGAAACAGATTTCTCGGATGCTCGTCGCATTTCAGTCGGACGGTAGAGAAAGTTTTGGTCCTATCCAACCAAAGGGGAGGGGGGCTTCGTTGGTCCCCGGTGTGCTCCCGCGTCCCGTTCAGTAGCGCGAGGCATCCGTTCTGTTCGCCAGCAGGACCCATTTCATCATCGGCAAGTGTGTATCTCCTCCATTTTGCGGCACTGCTTGCACTTGACGTAGCAGCACCAGTGGAACTTACAGCTGCACCTGTCCACCACCTCAACCTGCTGCGTCTGAAAACCACGGCCGCAGCACATCAGCTCGCAGCCGTCGATGGCCTTGGACGTTCGATTACACTGCCGCCCCACCGTGCCCAGCATACCCGGCGTGCGGGGGTCTCGCTCGCAGAAATCCGGGCTGGCTTCTAAGTAGACCAGATCTTCATCGGTGTGAGGTTTGAACTGAGAGTTACGAGGCACCAGGATTTTGGCAGAGCCCATTTTGCGCTGCTCCACCTCGGTGGCCCCGTCAAACTTCTCCTTGATGACGTTGCCCACTTTGCGGAAGGGGGGCATGGCTTTCCAGCAGGTCTTCACCTCACACGAGCCTGACACCCCGTGACATTTGCACTCCACGCGCATGTGAGCCAGGATGGCCTGAAAAGATGCCACAAATTGAGGTGCTGGCAGGATGATTTTGTGAAAAATATAACAAACGCGCTCATCTGACGGGTTAGGAAATCAAGAACCGAGTGGTGATCAAATGCAAGAGCTGTACCAAAGAGTCCATCTTTACAAAACGATTACATTTGTCTAGTTACTAGACTCTAGTATGACATAAAAGTTGCCCATTATCTTTTTTTTTTTGGGGGGGGATATACCGCTCCAGTCCATTAGGGGCAGTCGTGTTCTAGTGACTGAAGTTGTTTATATATATTGCAAATGTCCCCGTTGTGAGACTATTAAAGGCTTTCTACTTAAGATAAACATTTACAGTATATGTATATACAGTGGGACCTTGGCTTACGAACTTAATTGGTTCCCAGACAGAGTGTGTAAGGTGAAGTGTGTATCCCAAAAATTACTTTCCCAAAGGAAATCATTAAAATGAGAATAATCCGTTCTCAGGTCCCCATAAAACATAATTTTCTACTTTCTAATTTTCTAAGCCTTAAAACTACACAAAATATACCTTATTTTATGTATAATAAATGTGCTATAGTATCATGATTAAAGAAATAAACGGTACTGGACAATAAAGTCATTTTATTAACCTTTGTGATGGTCGTTAATGGAGTGTCCAGTTTCCTCAGCATTAAACACGTGATGAGGAACATAGGCTTCTTTCACCATCTTGAGGAATGATCCCTTGTACGTGCTTTCTCTGTGACAATTGTATCTAGTTCATCAATTGTGGTCTGTTTAGCTGGGTTAATAGCTTTTTGCAGTGTGCAGATGACTTGTGCGGGTTATTTGTGGAGCCTGATTGATGGGATATTTAAACTTCCAGTCTACACTCTGCTTTTGAACTATCAAAGTTGAAATGGGTCCAAATGTCACTGTTTTCTATCGATTTTCTCACCATTTTACTTGTTTTTTCCCCTTTCCTTTTTTTGTTTCAAGCTCTGTCCTCTCCCTTTTGTGTGTGTGTGTGTGTGTTTTCTCTCTCTCTGCCTGTCTCTTTAATGTTTAACCCCCCCCCCCCCCCACACACACTGCTGGGTTCTTGACCAATCACGTGGCTTTAACCGAAGATGCCATTTGGTATTTTGGAGAACAGCCTCACTGTCTCTCTCTGTCTATAACCCCATTCCCCACTGCCGCGTTCTTGAAAAAAAAGTCCGCTGCCATTTCCTTGTTTGGAGAACGGGCTCATTCACGAACGACACATCACTCACTGTGGCAGCTCCGTGTGTATCCCGAAAAATAGTTTGTATGCCGAGGTAAAATTTTCATAAATGTAACGTTCATAAACCGAAAAGTTCGTAAGCCAAGGGGTTCATAAACCGAGGTCCCACTGTGTGTGTGTGTGTGTGTGTGTGTGTGTGTGTGTGTGTATATATATATATATATATATATATATATATATATATATATATATATATATATATATATATATATATATATATATATATATATATATATATATATATATATATATATATATAAAATGATCTATCATTAGATCGATAGATAGAGATAGATTACAAATTGAAATTACCAGATTTTGTTAGACTCCATTTCTATAACAAAACTTGCTTTTGACGTGGCCATGATGGAATGATAAAACCTAACAGAGGGCTGAAGCCCAACGAGCAGTGAGAACCCCCCGAGTTACCTTCCTGCCCGCCTCGTTGTTGTGCAGGTTCATGAGTGCCCGACTGGAGGACTGGCCTTTACTCCGCTCCCTCACATCCACAAAGGACTGTGAAAAAGCCACTCCGTAAGCAATGTTGTCGCTGCATCCCGACCACTGGAATCCTGTGACAAGACATTACAACATCATTTAAAAAAAATGCTAGTCTCCCTACGCCAAAATACGGTATCAAATGACGCTGAAATGTCTGAGGTGATCCTCATAGTGTAGAACCAGCAGAGCATTAGCCCACAAGTCCGCAAACTTTGCATTCTTTACTTATAAGAGGTCTCATTGTTTTGCCGTCTGGCTTCAACCGCAGTCCGACACCAACACAACACTGAGTCAGTGATAATAGGCCCACGGTAATCACACAAGCAACACTTTGAGTTCATGCACATAGAAGCAACATAATTTATTTATATATCTTTTCGACTTGTTTTTTTTTTTACATTCCTTTAGCTTTATCATGGAAAAATAAAACAAGCTACCGATTGGAAGTGTGCTTGTTATTTTGTTAATTTATTTTTGCGCAAGTATATTTGCAAGCTGGGGGCAGTGATACACACCCTCTGGACTGACTCCGTGCACGTTGTGGTCACAGCCACATTTTTCTAGCTCTCCACTGCTGCAGGCCCTCGTGACCGCAAACGCCACACTGGCTGCTGAGATGGCATACACAAAGGCAGCCTCGCGGGTGCCTAAAACACGGACACACGCACAAACACACACAGTCACATTGACTCAAAAAATGTCCAAAAAATTGACTTGATTTGATTAGAATGATCAAATCCTCCGCTCCTCCGGAAAACTCACCCTGGGTGACCACTTTGCCAAAAACGGGCATGCTCTCAAGAGTGGAGCAATTCCACCGACGGTTACGGAACTGGAACTGACACTCGTCGATTGCCAGCTGAGCGCCGCGGCGCACTGCGTCCATCACCTCTACGCTGCGCTTGCAGATTTGAACCTGTGGCAGATGAGAAGCGGGGCGGCGAGGTCAGGCGTATTGCGCAATATGCACGGACATGGTTTTTGGACTCGGGCAGTGTGATTTGGCCTCTTCGAATACGATTAAGGGACTAAATGTCAAAACAGGAAAGTTATGTGTCTTTAAACCAGACATGTCAAAAGTCCGGTCCAGGGACCAAATGCGGCCCGAGGTAAGTTCGGTCCAGGGGCCAAATGCGGCCCGAGGTCAATTTTCATCCGGCCCGTAGCTTTTGTCTTAAAATAACTACGTAGCATTTGTCTTAAAATAAATAACGTCTGGCCCACGTGTAGAATGAATACTTTGGGCAGTAGCACTGTTAGCTGTGTGTTCTAAGTGCTGCCATCTAGAGCTCAATTAGGAACAGCAAAGTAGTATAGGAGTGAATGAGCTCCCAAATTTTCGAAAATGGTGAGTTTCTAAACTATTTTTTAATTTTCTAAAATGTTGATTTTATATTTTTTTATTTTCTATTTTTTTTAAACTATTTCTATATCTACAATTTTCGAAATGTTTTGAAAAATCTCTAAAATGGCGAGAATCAGCAAAGATTACTTCTGTTCAATGGGTACAAAAAGGTTCATCAGTATTAAAAAATTTGAAGTGAAGTAAATATTCCATTTCAATTTTCAATGTCCATTCAATTTTGATATGCATGCTTCAAATGAACAAAAACACATGCTTAACTTAGCTTACAGGTGATAAAATCGAGGCCCGGGGGCCAAATCCGTCCCGCCAAATCATTTTATTTGGCCCACGAAAGCAAATGAAACTTGTGATTCCATGATGTTTGCTCAAGTCCGAACCAAAATTTCAAATTGGCGTATGTAAACTACAATAACAGTCATTATTCTTTGTGTCAAGTTTCTACTGTCTCCTTATTATCTAATTTACAACAGATTCTTTTCTGACAGACAGTGGTGTTTTAGGTATTGACATGTTCCGGCGTGCAAAGTGGTAATTATTCTTGACTTCAGATGTGAAAACTAGTTATTCTTTAATTTGTTGTGTGTTTTATATGTAGTACGTGCAAGAGATGAAACATTCTAATGGTGTCCCCAAATTCATAACGGCCCTCGAGAGGAAACCGTAACTACAATGTGGCCCGCGGCAAAAAAATGACTGACACTTCACATCTAGCTCAAATGAAAATTTATAAAGGCAACTGTGCAAAATAAAATGTTTCGCTGAAATGTACGTATTTAAATTAATTGCTGTAATATGTAAAGTACATACAGTACAGCTCTAAACAGATCCTATAACCAAATTAGGAGTTTTAATTAGTGTTGTGACAAAAATCACGGTGCTGTGAATGCACCTGTCTGTGAATGAGGCCTCGTAACCTCTCGCACGTCTCCTCATCTCGGATGCTTCCTACTGATGATAGTTTGGCCAGATACCTGACGGGAGACACAACAGAAACAATGATTATCATTTTGTACGAATAAGCAATGGCGTGTGGGCACACTGCGCTGACGCCAGCTAGCATACAAGCGCGTGGTCGTTTTTAGTTAGCAGTGCGAAAATTGTGCAACCGTGTTCACATTCGGTCGGCGGGCTCCGGCTCAGTTCCCATGATGTTGTGAGAATGTTTCGGGGTGAAGGTCTGCGTGGTGAGTAGACTGTGAGGAGGGAAAGTGGTTTATCACAAATGGCACCTCGAGGCCAGACAGGTCAGAAAGATATACGGCTTACACACATGTGCGCACACAATTGTGGACGTGTTAGAAAAATGGCATCGGTCTTGATGCCCCCGACGGCACACGCTAGCGCCTCAACTCACTTGACGCTCGTATCTCCGAGCACAGCTGTGCTTTACAGAAATAGGCTTTCACCATTTCCGACATCGGATTCCGCTTTGAGGTCGGAGCCTTGATTCTGTACTGTCTAAGTTTTCCCCACATGTCATGTTTGATTGCTTGTTGAGTCTGAAATGAGTCAGTTGATCTTGTGCACGCGTTTAAAAAAAATAACATAAAATAATGCTGTTTTATGGGCAGAAGCTACACACTGAGCGATGTAACGATGATTTCGGGTTATTTTTCCCCACATTGAAAACCAGCATAATTTCTTGAAAATTTCTATCTAGCTATTACTGATCCGATCGAGTATTTAAGTGGCAATCTGTAATTTGGTTATGCAAATAAATGTCTTATTGATCTGCGCAACCAACAGGAAAACCAGAATCCTTTCCTGATTCTGATTCTGAAACAAGCAATTGCGAAGGTAAGAAAAGACATAAACATTTGGGGAAGTGAATGCAGTAATTTTAAACATCCTTAAAAACAACAAACATCCGGAGCTAAACAGCAAAAATACAAAAAAATAAAAAATAAATTAGCTTCAGTGTTCAAGTTGCTTTTCAGGCGAGCGCACACATTCGACCCTCGAATGGATTTCAGTGCTGCTATTCCGCCGCCGGACAGCCTACAAGGTCTTCCTTAAGGTATCCAAAGCCCGTTTTATGAGTGCCCAGGACCACACATACCCTCCGCAATGCCCTTTGTGTGTCTTTCTGAACGGAATACGTAAAGCGGCACTTCGCCAGAGATTGGAGAATTTTACCGATCAAAAGCACTCATGCAAACAAACTGACAAGACAACAAAAATACACCTGGATAGATAAAGGAGCTGATTGGTTGACATATAAGTCACTTGTACATATAAGTCACTTGTACTTTCAGGCGATGGTGGTGGTGGTGGGGGGTGATCTGACGAGGACAGGTGGACAAAAACTAAATACATTTAAAAGAAATAAAAACACAAACCAAAAAAATATATATAAAAATCAAATGAACAAATAAATAAATACATTGGAAATTATATAATAAATAAATGATCAAATACATAAATAAAGAACAATGGCATATGTTTACCATCAATAGTGGTTCACCTTATTTATTTATTTATGCATGCATGCATGCATGCATGCTTGTATGTATTCTATGCATGTATGTATGTATGTATGTATGTATGCATGCATGCATGCATGCATACATACGTGTGTAGTATGTATGTATGTATGTATGTGTGTACGTACGTATGTATGTACGTATGTATGTATGTATGTATGTATGTAAATAAAACAATATTTCATTTACATATTTATTTATTTATTTATTTATTTATTTATTTATTTATTTATTTATGTATTTATTTATTTATTTTTTTATTTATTTAATTGTTAATTACCTACTTATTTATTTAGGTATTTATTTATTTATAACAGACGCTGTTATACTGTGATACTGTAATACTACAACACATTGGGATTCTGATTCTGATTCTGATTCTGATTGATTTCAAATATTTCTTCATGGAGGAGAAAAAAAATAAATAGAGAGTATACATTTTCCCATTGTCCTTTCAGAAGTCTGAGAGGTCAAACACCTCCTTTCTTTCCAGGTCCCCTCTCATCTCATCCCCCTCAAAGGCGCAGATAATCCTCCTCTCTCAATGCCGCTTTGAAGACCGCCCCCGCCCCAACCAGACAATGTCCATATGCGCCACTCATCACGGCGATAACCTCGCTCCCCGCCACTCCACAGCATCTCAGCC
The DNA here is from genome assembly GCF_051943395.1 of Hippocampus bargibanti. NCBI lineage: Eukaryota > Metazoa > Chordata > Actinopteri > Syngnathiformes > Syngnathidae > Hippocampus > Hippocampus bargibanti. Next base: position 17,320,065 of record NC_142745.1, read on the forward strand.
ATATCCACCAACGTACAGTAAGTAGCGCGCTTGCCAGCGACCTTGCAGGTTGGTGTGGATTGACTTGGAGTGTGTTCACCTTGAAGTCGGATGGAGACAGTTTCCATCATGGCGCTCAGTGTCTTGAAATTGTAGAGAGATTTAGTTTATTTGTGTCTCCATTTTCAAGGGTGAATTTCTCATTTTTAATTTTGAAAATAAGTTGTTTTTTTTTTGCTCTTAGATTTGAAAACAGTTTTTTAAACGATACAATAAAACTGGGAATGTTGACATGAATTCATCAACTTCTATTTTCTTCTCTAGAAATATAAATGTAATTTAGTCCAGAAACTTATTCGCCTGTGTTTGTGCTGTGCAAACTTAGATATTTTCAACTTCAACACAATTCCACCCGGACATCTGGGAACATCTCCTTTTTAGAAGTGTTTGATTCCAATTTCTCGCAAATAAATGTGTGTCAATCTTAAATAGCAGTTAGCAAGACATGACTCAGTGCTTAACAAATGTCATCAGGCGGATCTTGTTACTAGCTAGCTAGCACAGCATCAGGAACAGTAACGTTCCTCATCCCGACTAACATGTTTCCATAACGTTGCTCTTGTGTAAATCGCTTGACCCCCCCCCCCCCCCCCCAAAAAAAAAAAACGCCAAATCCTAAATCACAATTCAAAACCAAATAAAGCTGAAAATCATCTCTTTTCTCATACTCAGTTCATAAAAATGAAGGAGTTAGCTTGACTCTTAGGATGTGATGCTGTTCATGTGCGTGTGTTTTATAGGGGGGCTTAGTCATGGGAAAGGAACAGACAGACCTTGAGCAAGTGTTTCATTTTGGGCCCACCATCCCGTTATCTGCTCATTCTGCGCCGTGTACCCTTCCTTCCCTTAGACGAGGTTACCAAAACATCTCATCCAACAAGCAGAGGAGTCAAACCATAGAAGGGCACAGCAACACGCATGTACACGGCGGCGGCTCACGTCCCTTTCCCGTCCGGCGCCCCCTCCTTCCTGAATAAATCCGGCGGGCCTAAACCCAGTGGCCTAGTTCAACGCAAACACACAAAGCGCTCCGTAAGATGCATTTTGGGCCAGGTGGAATGAACCGAGCCTCCCACTCGGAACCCCCCGCAGCCTTATGAAAATAAGAGATAAATCCAGACAGGGAAGACTTTATGACATGTTATCTCGAACGGAAAATACTGACAAGACTGAAACTGATGGCAGACTGTGAGAAAACGACTTTGTCAAACCCTGACCCTGTTCACCAATTATTGGACTATAATATAAGGACGGTCCGAAATATTTCCATGCCTCTATTTTGTAAATAATTTGGCCTATTCAGGGCCACAGTTGGACTGGATCCTATCTCGGAGGTTTTGGGTGAGAGAACACTTTTTCGGCATAGACTGACGGAATGTAACAGAGAGTTTTTGCTGTTGTCCAAGTTGGGCGGGAATGACTGCAGTCAAGGTTTTCTTTCTGGAACTTTGTCCCGTCTACACTCACAATGGTCACAAACCATCCATCCATCTATCCACCCAAATCAATCAATCCATCTATCTACCATTCTATGCATCCATTCACCCAAATCCATCCATCCAAACTATCCATACATCCATCCATCCACCTAAATCCATCCATCTATCCACGCATACATCCACCCAAATCCATCCATCCAACCATCCATCCACCTAAATCCATGCAACCATTCATCCATCACCCCTAAACTATCAACCCACCCACCCAAATCCATTCATTCATTCATCCATCCACCCAAATCCAAAATCCAAAGCGGATTTACGTGGGACAGGAGATGTGAGACAATCTCATTTCGTCAATGGATGCTAATCTATCCATCCAATCCATCCATCCATCCATCCATCCATCCATCCATCCATCCATCCATCCATCCATCCATCCATCCATCCATCCACCCAACCCATCCATCCATCCATTACCAAAATCCATCCATCCAATCGACCAATCCATCCATCATCCATCATCCATCCACCCATTCACCCAAATCCATCCATCCATCCATTCATCCATCTACCAAAATCCTTCCATCCTATCCACCCACCCATCCATCCATCCATATATCTAACCATCCACCCAAATCCATCCATGCATCCATCCACCCAATCCATCCATACAACCAACCCATCCATCCATTCATCCATCCATTCATCCATCCATCCATCCATCCATGCATCTATCCATCCAACCCCATCTATCTGTCCATGTGTTATTTAGTTTTTTTTTTTGTTCTTTTGACTTCAAGACGGCGCCGCGAGAGTGGCTGCCTTTCCAGCAGCCCCTGTGTTTTGCTTTTTCTACTTTCATTTCTTTCATAACTTTGCTGCTGTGAAATGTAAATTTCTCCACTGCGAGACTAATAAAGGCAAATCCAATCCAATCCAATCCATCCATCAATCCATCCTCCCATCCATTTTGTATATTGCATGTCTTCATTCGGATCTGAGTCGAATTTAGGAAAGTGATACCAACTCATCGCAAATCACATAATGAAACAACCCTTTCCTACCTATATCTACACGATGATCAATTTACAGTCTTAAGTGAACTCCACGTGCATGATTTGGGGATGCGGATGTAAAGAGAAAAAAAGAATGGGACCTGTCTCGGGCGCTATTTCGCGAGTTTATTGTGTTCCCTAATTAAGAGCTGCTGATTCTTCTGTTCTAATCATGTCTTCTCACACACAGGAAGACTGTACTACGCACTAGTTCATTTCATTATGACCTTGACGAAGATGATGAAGGTCATCTGAAGTCGCTTTTTTGGTCGCTCATTGAAGAAATACAAATGGGGAAAGTCAGTCTGCGGTGAGTGGGCGGAAAAATGTAAGGCAACCCCGATACTATGGTAATATGTTTGTTTGTTGGTGTGTTTATGAGCTTCAACATGCGTCTGGGTGTATTTATATGCCCGGTGGCTCCACGAGAGCTCTTTGTCCCCTAAAAGTAACACGCTCTGCCAACACTGCAAGCTTCGCACATGCACAGAAACACAGACACATTCACACATCCCACGGTTAAGTGCTAATTTGGGGAAATAAACGAATGATGAAGAAAATCCACGGACTAACCTTTCGCCTGGTATTTACGCCATTGCCCAATAAGGCTCGGAAAATTCACGCATGCGAATGTTGAATGCATTAGCGCATCTGTCTCACCATATTGAGACCTGGTTGTAATTGCTTGACCACGAAAAGGCCATTTCTCATACCCCAGAAATATTATTTTGGGGCATATCCAAGTCATGATTCCGTAAACAAGGACATTTGTGATGTGATCATGTCCTAATGAATAGATTGATGTCAAAATGATCATTTTTGGTACTTCAAGAACAACATATTCAATGCTGGCCTATAATGTATGTGCTGTATTATAGATGGAGGGGCATCGACCTTCACTTGTAGTTACAGTGGTACCTCGGTTCTTGAACGCCTCACAGTTCGAACAAATCGGGGCTCGGACAAATTATAGATATGGAACACCAATCGGTGTTCGGGACATGCGTACCTGCTGAGCGGCACTTGTATCGTCCGTGACACTGTTGTCGCTTGCGGACCGTTTAACGGTTACTTGAACATGCCTCCACAGTAAGTGCTGAAAAATGACAAAAGTAGTAGTAAAAGTAGCTCAACTATTGCATTTAAGAAAGAAATAATCGCAAAATATGAAGGATGTGTGCGAGTGTCTGATCTGGCTAGGGAATACAGCATGGCGAAATCTACGATCAGTACGATATTAAAGAATAAGGAGGCTGTGAAATCTAGTGATGTGGCTGTGGGAATGAGAACAAGTGTCATTGGATAGATATTTAAAGAGAAAAGAACATCATGTAGCCGAGTCCTCCGTAGCTGTCACGTTTCGAGCGACAGTGACGGCAGCTGACTCGTCGGAACGTAGTGGAAAGTTTGTGATCCCAAAGCAGGCGGCAGAGACGTATAATACCCAAGCAGGATGTTTATTCACAAATAAAAGAAAACACAGCGAGTAAGAAGGCAGGGGGTGATCCGACCCACTTACTACGCCAAAAAGCAAATGGCACACGAGGGTGCAAAATTACGCAATCCCGTAAGATGACATAAATTTACGGGACACAGGGAAAATACCTCGGACCGGATACACTCACGCATCGAAGGAAGAGTCCAGGTACGGTGGCGAGTTGAGTCAATCATCCGGCATTGGCGAGGTGATCGCAAACCGTATAAATGCCCCGTGTCCGTGATTAGAGAATTGACAGCAGGTGGAGAACGGACGGGAGAGGCAGCCCCACCCCCCCGCTGTCAACTTGCAAGTGACAGGAGCAAAGAGATGGTTTCGGTGTTCGAAAAAAAACGCTTTTCGAACAGGGTCCTGGAACGAATTATGGTCGAGAACCGATGTATCACTGTTTCTTGACAGCAGACAACCCCCAACATCCGCCCTCCAATATAGAAACAATATGACAGTACAGTGAGACCTCAGCTTACGAACACCTTATCTTACGAACTTTTCATCTTACAAACGTCAAATTTATGAAAATTAAACCTTGAAATACGCACTATTTTCATGATACACACCCACCAAAGCTGGTAGAGTAATCTTCGCCGGAAGAACACCAAAGCACACGACCTTCGGATCTTGCGGAGTGATCTTCGACAGAAGCACTCGACCAAACAGCGCTCCAGCCAGCGGTACTTTCCACACCCTCTCATTGAATGCACACGTCGATCACCTCCTTGGAGCTTTTTGCTGATAATTTTACTATTATGGGAGAAAAAAAAACCACCACAGGCTCGTCTTCAGCCCAAGAAGACACAAAATAACATCACCGTCGCTGAGAAGAAGGAGATAATTAAAAAACGAGAGATGTGCGTTTGTGTGAACGAGGTGTGCGTTGTGTGATTTAGTGGCCGAGCACGGCTATGCTAAGTCAACCATTGCTACCATTCTCCGGAACAGAGACGCCATCAAAGGTGCGTCTGTTGCAAAAGGTGTTTCCGTGCTCTCAAACGACGGTCTCGGACAAGCGAAGAAGTTGAAAAACTTCTGTTAATTTGGATTAACGAAAAGCAGCTATCCGGCGACAGCGTCAGTAAAACTATTTTATGTGAGAAAGCATGGCTAATTCACACCGATATCGCCATGTGCCAACCTGGAAGTTCGGCGCTTATTGAGGAGTTTAAAGCCAGCAACGGATGGTTCGAGAACATCGGAGGGCGAGGAGGAGATGGCTGCAGCATCAAGTGAGCTCATAAAGGCAATGTTGGCAGAATGATGTGCAGGCTTTTACCGAACAGTTCCATCCAGAAAAGACTGCGGCTATGACAATAATTAACATGATGAACGATAATGTGATGCCTCAGCTTCGTAAGACCTTACAAGCCAGAAAGCAACAGGTGTCAATTAAGAGGTTTTTAATCAGCAAAAATGATGAGTCTCCAAAGAAGCAAAGAAGAGAATCCACACCAGAGGTTAAGTTACCAACAGTCCTTATGGAAGGTGACTCTCCTTCCATAAGCCATCAATGACCATCAAAAAGGTAAATAAAATTTTATTTTACAGCACAGTTTATTTCTTTAATTACAGTCCTCGTGTAATGTGCCTCTCTTTCCAAACAGCAATTTCCTCTGACATTCCATCACCATTCCATCAAGCCATCAATGACCATCATAAAGGTAAATAAAACGACTTTATTTTATAGCACAGTTTATTTATTTAATTACAGTCCTTATGGAATGTGCCTCTCTTTCCAAACAGCAATTACCTTTGACCTCGGACCTCCAACGCCCTTCCATCAAGCCATCAATGACCATAACAAATGTAAATAAAGTGACTTTATTATACAGTGCAGTGTATTTCTTTCATTACAATACAATAGCACCTTTATTATACATAGAATAAGGTATGTTGTGTGTAGTTTTAAGTCTTATTTAGTTGAAAAGTATATTTTATGGAAACCCGGGAACAGATTATTCCCATTTTAATGGTTTCCTATAGGATTTTTTTTTTGTGATACAAACTTTTTGGCTTTTGCACTCTGTCTGGGAACCAATTAAGTTTGTAAACTGAGGTCCCACTGTATTTAAGTATACAGATTTGAGGCACCCTGTTCCAGATGGAGCAAATAAATCCGAGAACATTAGAGAGCCGGTGACCCGTTTCAAAATAGCTGCAGTTGGACTTGTCTTACATGGTTGTGTAAAAGCTTAAAATAAAATTTAAAAATAAATTTAAAAAATAAACAAATAAATAAACAAACAAATAAATAAATAAATAAATAAATAAATAAATCGATGAATCAATGAATAGTTTAAAATTAAAAAATGGCCAAACGGCATCAATCTTGGAGACTGTCCGTTAGATCGCAAGGACAAAATCGAAAACTAGGTCTCATTTGCTGGTTAGGTGTCCTCAAATGGGACCAAAATATGCAGCGATAAATAGCCAGAGTGAAAACGTGACTCCCTTTGACGAGCGAACATTGAAATCCCATTGAAGGAGCTGAAATGTGTCGCCTGGTAGACTTCAAAGTCAAGACAGATGGAGCAGGTTGCTTACAAAAGGCTATACTTTCATGGACAGCGGATCTACGACGGCGCGCAAACACTGATAGATCTGAATTTCCGTGGCTGCGGAATGCCGACTACGCGTGTCCACTTCGCTTGACTACTTTGGGAACTTTTATCCCATTTTTTAATGCTCCCCTAAAAAGCAAGGCGCCCGCAAATTGCCCATGCGTGCGACTTTTTCGGCGGCCAGACTCTGGAAATCGTCACTTGTGTCACCGGGCGAGTTACGACTCGTGTGGCTGATTTATTCACACGGTCGGATTAGGAGAACGTGTTATTTGGACGCAATTAACATGATGAGTTTGAAAGAGCTTTTCTGTCACGTCAAAGACTCACATACATTCGTTGGCGAGATGTGGAGACGTCCTCGCTCGTGGCATTGCGATCATTCATGCAAAGTGGGCAAGCTTGGACACGCACCATCAAGCTTTCTATTTACACAGTTATTGCATGTGTGTAAAGTATGTGTTGGTCACATATTTGGATGGATAAAAGCGTATCTGTGTAGGAGGCTAGAATACATATTTGGTCCTCGCCTCGTCATCGCTGAGTCTCCTTCTTTAAACGTTGGCCTTTTCAATGTGAGATCCGGACAAAATGTGCATGAAGGTCACGAAAGAGTCAAGCAAGAGTTCACACGCGAAAAAAATAATGTGACTTCTTGCCCCGTACAGTCCTTCATGGCCCCTGATGAGATATGATGAAACCGAGAATGCGCTGAATGAATTTTGTTTCATTCAAAATTATTTGGATCACCCCCTAACGATGGGCTTTACAGTGAATAATATTGGAAATGGAACAAAGCAACACCCCCGCCCCTTAACACCCGATGAAATAAGCATGATTGACACCTGCCCCAGCCTAAAATTATTTTTTTTAATTGACTGCATTACGCATAATAAAAAAATAGGATCGGTTTGACGAAAGCAGACATTTGAGGGGGCAGAAAAACGTAAATAAATAAACAAATAAATACATGAAACAATAAATAAATAAACACACAAATAAATAAATAAACAAACAGAGAAATAAATAAATAAATAAATAAATAAATAAATAAATAAATAAATAGATAGATAGATAGATAGAGAGAGAGAGAGAGAGAGAGAGAGAGAGAGAGAGAGAGAGAGAGAGAGAGAGAGATAGATAGATAGATAGATAGATAGATAGATAGATAGATAGATAGATAGATAGATAGATAGATAGATAGATAGATAGATAGATAGATAGATGACAATTTGTGGGTGGTACTCCTTTCCAGAATAATGTTGTGCATTGCTGTTTGCGTCATATGTTGATTGTCAATACCAACATTTGTTTGGCTTGGGCATCCTGTGACTGTAAAGTGTCCTTGAGAGTATAAAGGGCACTTATAAATAAAATCTATTCTTTTATTTATTTTTTTTGACAATGGTGACACCCCCCCACCCCCGAAAATCTCAATACTGTACTCCTGAATATCTGCTAAGGAGCTGCTGGATCATGTGATAAATTGCACAAATATTGCACAAATATTTGGTTTGCCACAAGCCCATGCACCCCCCACTATGTCATATGCTCCATACCCCATATTTTTCGAAAGGCCAAAAACTATGGAGAGATAAAAGATCTGCATATGGTCCGCAAATAGCATCGAGTCTTGATTTATGTAACTCATGATGGTAGCATCAGAATAAATTCTGAAGTCCCCAAAACCATTTTGTTGATCAGAGCAAACAACTAACCGATTTCATTTCATTTGAGGGTGGGGGGGGCGTAACCCCTCCGTAGCACCGGACAGATGGAATGGTGTGCAGCCCAGCTGAAATCAGCTGTCCGCAGCCGCTGCCGCCGCCAAGCGGGCGTCGGCCCACAATTGTCGCCGCCAGAGGGTGTGTTATGTCTCCCAAAAGCCTGGCACACATCCCTGTGGAGTGCCACGATCGTATCTCATCTTTCAGCGGCGGTGGCGGCGACGGCCTCCCTCCCACTCTTTTACCCCGTCGGTCTGATCAAGCCATGGACTAATCCTAGTCCCGATCTGGTCATTGCGAATGACCCCCTGCCCCCTTCCACCTACCCCCAGCCGATTCAAGCGTGCCATGATAATTGCACACCCGGCGGTGACAAGAGGGCTTGAAATAACATGTCGCAAACCTCATTGCATGTCATGTGAACGCAAACAAAGTGTGAGGCGCCAGCGTCTGCTGCCAAGGTCTCAGCTTTCTCTGGTACCCCTCGGCCCCCTACTACCCATCACTTTCGCACCTCACTATGCTTATACGGGACATGTGTTGAACTGTGCCTCTCTACCCGCAACACTTTGATGCTACTTGTAAGGGGCAGTTACCTGTTTTCTGTTATATGGATTTGGTCTTATCGTCACGTTAGAAAGCCACTGACGGTTTGCTTGATACATTCCGTGCCGGCGATCAGATGAAAATCCAATACATACAATACAATAAATATTGATTGATATACAGTTGCGCTTTAACAACAGCTATAGCTGTAACAAAGCGCTTAACTTGGACAGTCATCATATATAGGAAATAAAGCAGTCACAAAGATAGTAGAACGTACCAGATAGTGAAACTAAAACCAAGTCGGAATCATACTGAGTCAAATGCCAAAGAGTACAAGTGAGTTTTGAAGATGAGCAGCGAATGTTCAGTGGCAGGTCATTCCAGAGAGTGGGACCAGCAACGGTAAAGGCTCGAAAATCACTGAGCCTCCGATTAGTTTTTGACACATCTAATAATGTCTGGTGAGCAGACCTGAGGCGTCAGTATCGCGTGTAGAGGTGAATGAGCTCAGAGAGATAAGGAGGAGAGAAGCCATTTAAAGATTTGAAGACAAATAAGATCTTAAAAAGATCACTAAAAAGTATAGAGAGCCAGTGAAGGGATGCCAGAGTAGGAGTTATGTGCTCCCTCTTATAAGTACCAGTCAAGAGGCGAGCAGCAGCATTCTGGACCAGCTTGAGACACTTTATGGAGGATTGACTCCGTGAAACAATCAAATGGAATATCATAGTCATTTAGCATTCATGAATACACCATTATCTTGTAATGATGTAAATGATTAGAGAGGAATCAATCCGAGGTGTCCAAACTAGGACCCAGGAACCATTTATTGGCGAGTAGAGCCAGAAGTGAAACTTTTCACCATTTTCAAAGATATAAGTAAACCATTCGTAATAAAAAAAGTGACACACACAACACAAAGAAAGACAATTCAATATTACAAGCAAAATAGTTTCTTCAACTCTGTGCTCTGATTTATGAAGACATCACATAGATGATCCTCAAGCTGAAGTTTTTGTGCTCGCACTGGATTGTAGTTGGAACTGTTCATAATTCAGACCACATCGATGAAGATGTCAGTTCCAGCTGGAGAAAATCTGCCTCACGGCATGATTACGTTGATATGGCTCACTTTGGGTATGGGATTCTTTTGCATGTGCACCCACGCTATCTCAGGTTTTGTTGAATTTATTTCCACCCTCTTGCTAAATCGTTGATTTATGATTTTTCAGTTGCACGGGTTATAGATCACCTGAGTGCTGAAAATGGTTTGAAAGACAATGTTTTGATCATGTTCATATCGTAAAAAATAATCTCCAATTTGAACATGGCCGTTTCCATCCACTTTTGAAAACATGCCACACTGAACTGGTCAAGATCAACAAGCATTTTTTATAAACATCTAACAATAAAAATGCCTCGGAGGCCCCTCTGAGAATTTTCTTCTCTCTGTACAACTGGAGGGACAGGATATTAATTTCCCTCTGGATCCCATAACTTTTCCTACGCTTCGGAGCCCCGTACAGCTGTTGTATCTGACTTGAAGACTCTTTTACTGCCCTGAGATTGAAGTTGTATGACGGAAATGCCCCCCCCCGCCCCCCGACAGGTCCAAATTGTTCCGCAACAGTTGATACTTGCATTGGGCACGGCTAATATTTACACCTCAACTGTAAAATCAAGCACTTGAAGCATGTAGCAAAATCGCCTCAGTTTGCGATCTTAACTGATGCCGCCATCATTTCTTTTTTGCAGATTTGATCATTTTATGCTGTTTTTAACTGTTTTGGGTTCTCCCAACAATTTCCTTAGACGGGCGGATGCCATGTTTCTCAACTGATTTCAAAATTGAACGAAAGGCATTGGTGTACAGTGATACCTCGGCTTACGAACACTTTCGCTCATGAACTATTCGCCTTACGAGCATTGAATTCGTGAGGATATAATCTTGGCATACGAACTAGTTTTCGGCAGACGAACCAAACCACACAGTGCCACGGTGGCTGGTGAACTAGTTTTCGGCGGATGAACACCAAATCACACGGTCGAACAGTGCCGCGGTGGCTGGCGGACTAGATTTCCACACCCACTTTCTTTGAGTGCAGACGTGGTTTGTTATCGAGATGAGTATTTTTTTCTATTCTGGGACCGAAAAAGACCCCACCACAGGCTTGTGTTAAGCCTAAAATCCAGCAGAAGGAGATCATCAAAAAACACGAATGATGTGTGCGTTTGTGTGACTTAGCGTCCCAGTACCGGTATGCTAAGTCGACCATTGCTATGTGTGGCTAGGGGTGTTTCTGTGTTGTCTAAGCAACGGTCTCAGGCAATAGAAAAGGTTGAAAACTTCTGTTGATTTGGATTAACGAAAAGCAGCCAGCAGGGGATTATCGCCGAGAAAGCACGGCAACTTCATTCATATATCATCCAGAGCCAACGACATCAACGACCATCACAACGGTAAATAAAATGACTTTATTGTATAGTAGTTTATTTATTTAATTACAATACAAAGTCACATTTATTATACATAAAATACAGTATATTTTGTGTAGTTTTAAGGCTTATTTAGTAGAAAATGATATGTTATGGGGACCTGGGAACGGATTATTCTAATTTTTAATGGTTTCTTATGGGAAATAAATGTTTGGCAGACGAACTTTTCGCCGTACACACACTTTCTGGGAACCAATTAAGTTCATGAGATGAGGTATCACAGTATTTGTAATTAAAAGGCAAACACTTTCATTTCTACCACATTGATCGTGAATAATTTGTAAGCAAGGATTGATTGCTTTAAGTAGCTCTTTAAATCTGACTGCTGGGTGTCTCCTTGGTCCTCACAGTGTAAAGCAGGGGTGTCAAACTTTTTTTCGTTGCAGGCCAATTTGGAGTTGCGTCTTGCCTCGGAGGGCCGTCATGACAGTAAAACCACAAAATTATTACTTTTACACAACAGTTTACTTGATTACTAGTTTTGAAACCAGTCAAATTAATTGTAATAGTTTGTTCACATGAGTGTAAATTAACTCATTCACTGCTATTCATGAATTTATTCGGGAATTGAAAATATGACATATAGTGCCATTCCCGAATTTGAACGGGTTGTTTTTTTCATGCTTGGTTGCCAATGGCCATGGCCTCCGGCAATGTTTTTTTCTTTTCCACAAAGGGCACCATTTGCCTTTTTTCAATGTTAGCACTTTGTTCCAGCTTCAGCTGTTCAAGCACTATATAAACCAAAATGTATGTATTGCATTGTATTTTGGACAGCCACCCTCATTTCAAGCTCACATCACTCCAGACCCATATAATTTAGGAATTAACTCTTTTTTTTCTGATGAAAGAAGGAGTCCAAGTTTTCTAACGCTGAAACCGTGTGTTTATGTAGTCCTAAAACTAGGTTTTCTGTGTGTCCTGGAATTCAAGTTACAATTAGAAAAACCCTGGCACTGGAGTGGACACATTTTTGCATGTTTGGCAGTGAATGAATTAAGAAAGTAAAATCTCCATTTTATTTATAACACGTGACAAATTGACATTTTGGTAAAGATTTGAGCAAGTTGTCACACATGATTTGCTGTCGCGGTCCAAATAAAATGGCCCCGGCATTGGGTTTTACACCATTTATTGTAAAATGAAAGCTCAGGTAAATCTGACTAATTCCAACAACCGAAATGGTAACAATTATGGAAAAAAAAAATGTGTAATTTGGGCGGAATATGTGATTTATTCTTTTCACACCGAATCAAGCTCCCATCGCGCCTGCAGGACACGGAGGTGAAAGTGAAGTTTACGCTGTCGGTCCACCAGAACGATCGCAGCGAGTAATCCCATCGAGCAGACTGCAAAGCAGCTTCGCGATCCTGCTCCAACACGTCCGCTGTCACCACGCCTTCAGTCACAAACTGCACAATTTAAACTGCGTGACACAGTCGAACGTGTTTGCCGAAGACTTTGACGCGGCCTCTTCTCCTTCCAGCGAGTTCGTACCGCAAACGGCGATTTTATCTTCGTGTCAACATCGAACTTTCGACAAAAACCAGCGAACCCGGAAGTCACGCACCCTGCCGTAACATGTTATGAACGTGGATGGGGTGGGGGGTTGGGGGGTGTTCGTAAACAATCCTAGTAGAAGTAGAGATACCAAAAGACCAGCTCGCTTGGGGTGGGTGGTAGTGGGTGTGGGGTTAATGATTTTCGTGTTACGAATCTGCATGGTTCTCCCATCATGATCGATGCCCCTCGTAAAAAATAGTTAACAAAATAAATATGTGTTGGAAGATAAGAAATTCAATCTCAGCTGCAAAAAATGTACCCGACAGCGGAGGAATGCGTAGAAAGCCACCTTACCGTCCCACCCGCCACCTCCCACGACGCGCAGGCAGAACTGGCACACATACGCGACGCTCCTCGGTTGTGCAAGGCAAACTGCAGAAGACATTTCTGTTTTTGTTTTTCTTTTTTTTTCGTTTTTGTTTTTGCGCTTGATCACTATCCGCTTGTCATCTTCATCTTGCAGAGCACGATAGCAATTTATTTCGCATCGCGGTGGATCATAAATCAAAACGATTTCGTGGGAATGCGTGACGCCTTTTTTTCTAATTCAGAAAAAAATGCACACATAAACGAAACGTCTTCCAACTCACATCAAAGTCCGCGTGGCTGGCCGGCCTCCCAACAAAGTGAAGAAGTGCTCTTAATTTCGCCATTTACATGACATTTAAGATTTGTGGCTTTCATTATCCGGCTCCGTCTTCTTCATCTGAGAGTTTATTTATGACACTCTTCTTGAACCGGAGTTATTTGGTGTGATGCAAGAGACGCATTCTGATGCATTCTGCAGCCAATTATGAAAATACACAACATCACACAATTTGACGTTTGCGTGGACATGCGTGTTGTTTCTTTTTTCAGAATAGCGCACGCAAAAAAACATTCCCCTCTTTTTTCTTTTTATTTTTTTTTTTGAAGGAGGGCCACATGCAGAAATGTCCCATCATCCCAATACGGTGACGGGAGGGAAGATGAAAAGGGAAATGAACGAGACGTAAAAGTGGTTTACAGGAGGAAAAATAATTTCTTCAATCAATCAAATGTGAATAGGTGTGACTGAAACTTACAGCCAGTTGCTGGCATTGGCCGAGAGGAGCGCACAGCAGAGCATCAGGACACAGCGCAACACGCACTCCTCTGTCATCTCAGCTCGATGGGGGGGAGACGGGTCGCCGAGAGTGGAAATAATCCCGTGATGGAGAGTGCTCGTCCTCGATTCGGAATGACAAGACACCGCGGCACGTTTAGAACGAGGCTGATGCTGCTGATGATGCTGCTGCTGCTAATCCATCGTAATAGCATCCGGCGCTTCAGCCACGGCCGCACAGGCGCGCAGCTTGGCGGCGCGTCCGCGCGATTCACTTTGGAAGAACCGTCACCCCCTTCATAAGTGGGGGGGGGGGGCGGCTGGGAAAAGTTCAGACGGTGCTGAGAGACTCGACACGCAGCTATCCGCTCATCAAGTCTTCGGAACTCTGCGTGCGCTGGGCGCTGAAACTACGACATCCGTGACACACTCCCAACACCCGAACGCAGTCTCACACACCTGGCTCTGTCGGTGCCTGTGGCAGAGAACACAGTGTATGTGCCGACTTTAGTTGAGGGGCGGTGCAAGGATGTGGAGCTATGGCGCACAGAGATGCATGGGAGTTTTTGGGACCAGGGATGAGGGAGGCGGGTTCAGAGCCGGAATGTACGTGCTTGTGTGTGTGTGTATGCGCGCGCGCGTGTGTGTGTGCTGCATACACTTACACGCACAGTGTGCGTGAGTGTGTGTGCATGTGCACGCGTGTGTGTTCGCGTGTGCATTAATGTGCATGCATGTGTGCGTGTGTGTGTGTATGCAAGTGTATGCGTGTTTATGTGTGTGAGTGTGTATAAGTGTGTGTATGTGTTTGTGCACACGTGTGTGTGTGTGCATGTACGTGTGCGTGCATTGGTGTGTGTGTGTTTGCGTGTGCAAGTGTGCGTGCGTATGTGAGCGTGTACGTGTATGGTTGTGCATGGCTGTATGTGTGTGTGTTTGCGTGTGTTCACGTGTGTGAGTGTGTATACGTGTCTATGTGTGTGTGCTTGTATATGTGTGTTGCGTGTGTGTGCGTGTGCGTGTGCGGGTACACATCCGCACGCGCACACGTGTGAGTGTTTATATATGAGTGTTGGAGAGGATTGGGGATAGCTGGGGAGGGCATTAGTGAATGGCTGTGCTATTGCATCCTCCCGGGAGACCTCTAAAACACATATTGCCCGTCTACACACACACACACACACACACACACACACACACACACACACACACACACACACACACACACACACACACACACACACACACACACACACACACACACACACACACGCACACACACGCGCGCACAGCACAGCACAGCACAAAACTAAAAGTGTACTTCGAAATTGATTTCATCCTGTACTCTAAAACAAAATATAACTCCAGAAAGCAAGACGGTGCGATTTTTGTTCTTTGTGGTGTGTTTTGAATGACCACCAAGACTGATGAGTTTGTGTGAACCTTCTGATCCACTCTTTTCGCATGTCCCTGAAGTAAACTCATGATTGGGGGGTGGCTCGCCTGGGGTCGGAGACGGCAACTGTACCGCCACTTGGCCAACAGGGGGCGTGAGGGAGCAAAGCAGCCCACTGATGAAGAACAATATTCACTCAGGCTCCTTCGTCACGTCACGGAACCAATTTTAAATGTCTGTGGGAGAAAAATGTCCAGAATGCTAAAACAAGAAACTCCCTGATTTTAATGACCAGTAAATTTGCGACAGAGATCCTGAGAGGAAGATTGAAATGGCCGGTCAATATATTACGCTTACAGACCTGGAATAAGATGATAATGGAAAACGCGTACGATGTTGCATTTTGCAGTCAAGTGGCGCTTTGACTTCACAGTTTGAATAATTCTGTGAGCAATCATTTTCCCCTGGATAAATCTCACCACAGACCGGTGGCCGTTTCTCTTCCAAATAATGCGATCGATTCGGTTACGATATCAGATCCAGATGTAAATTCCCGCCACTAAAAGCTGGAAGGTTGATAATGGCGAAATGGTGTGTCATATTCAGCGTTTGAAGTCGAGCACAAATGTTTTTAATCTACAGAAAAGAAAAAAAAAGAAAAAATTCCAAATCCTTTGTGGGGAACTTTACACTGTAAAGTCCCCCACCACCACACACATAATCAAGCACAGTTTTCAACATCTATAAAATAAACAATTCTAATAAATCCATATAACTGTGATTGAGAATGCAGTTTATTCAATTCCATAGCCTGCAAACCAATTTCCTTGGATAGCAAACGACTTTCCCCCCTTGAAAAAAATTACTTAATTTCCTTTCCCCGACACCACACTATTTTATTGGTGTCTCTGAAGTGGCGTGGCCGAGCAAGGATTGTCTCAAAGTCAGATTTTGACTGTGGTCGCCCCGTTTACTCTATGTGGTTAGTTTATCGTGTTTTCATTTTGTATTGTGTGTGCCTTGGACGACTTTTGCGATTCAACAAACGACCAAAAGTGTAGAAGCAACTTTTTCTTTTCCAAACACTTGAGTCTGAAACTTGCTCGTAAGCTTTTTTTTGGCTTGCAAAATAAAACAAAACAGCCCTCAAGTGCTAAATCATTTCAGAGACTGTCATTTTCGATGTCTTTGCTTTATTCGGCGAAATCAGCAGTTCTCAAATCGGTCCTTTCAGAATCAATAGCGCACATTTCTGCCAATCATTTCAACTTCGGGACAGACACCTGAATGATCAATGATAAAGAGTGTGAGGACATGGGGGTCGATGAAGGGAGTCATGAGAGAGAGGCTCTGAGCAGACGTGTTACCCTATCGACCTCTCATCGCCACGGCAACTGGATCCGGCACACATCGGCAGCACAAAAGGCATTGGGGTAAAGCAGGTTTTATATTGCCGTGGGCTTGACACTGGCGGGCCATCACCCCGGTAACATCGGCGCTTCTCACACCTTTAACATTTACTCGCCCGTGAGACGCACAAACACAAGCGGACATTCACATGTAAACATCAACAATGCGTCCACATAAGTAAGAGTTATGTCACTTCTGACAAGGCTCTTCCTCTTTCACTTTCTGACCCTTTCCTGGTGTCATGTTTGGAACTCTGGAATCTGTTGTGCACCGCTGCCAAGTCACCACTAACACCCGATGGTCTACATTGTTTGGGGATTATATTTGGGCTTTGATTTCTGCTCTTTTAGGAGGTTATTTTGGCATTTTATTTGTTTATTTCCTTATTTATTTATTTGTTTTGTTTGTTTGTTTGTTAGTTTGTTTGTTTGTCTGTCTTTGTGTTTGTTTGGCACACCTAATAATGTAGTGTGCCTTATTATATTTGGAAAACTTTTTTTCCTCATTGATTGAACGTGCGCCTTATACTCCGGTGCGCCTTATATATTGAAAAAGTTTGAGAACACACCATTCATTGGGGTGCACCTTATACTCCGGTGCGGAAAATACACTGGAAAATAGGGTAATCAGATTCAAATCGGAGTGCTCACACCCTTTTTCTCCCGAGCTGCGTGTCGTACAAAGCGTGTTGGTACTCATTAGCTAGGCTTGTTCTGTCCTCTGGCCTCCCAACGTCCCACCAACGAGGCAAAGGTCAGAGGTCAAATGCCCTTTGGCCTGCCCTTTCCTTGCTTTGTGACCCTTCCTTCTCATCCTCCTGTTGTCTTCATCCTCTGTGCTCCTTTCTTGGAAGATGTGGAGACTTTCACTTGGTGCAGTGAGGTAGAAGAGTGTTATTTTTGCCCGTGCACATTTGTATGTGTGTGTTGTGTGTGTGTGTTGTCAGAGGTTAGGTCAGTAAATGAACAGCTGAGAGAGGTGATTTAGTCTGTATAGAAGCAGCCCAACTGTCATAACAAAGACACAATCTGACAGCGGCCAAGCAGAGACAAAGAGGAGACCCTGGCATCCAAAGACACACGCACATGCGCGCACACACACACACACACACACACACACACACACACACACACACACACACACACACACACACACACACACACACACACACACACACACACGCACACACACACACACACACACGCACACACACACGCACACACACACACACGTACATGCACCCGCACACGCACACGCACACCCACACGCACACACACACACACACACACACACACACACACACACACACACACACACACACACACACACACACACACACACACACACACACACACACAAAACTTATGCAGACAATAGGGAGTCAACGGAGGGCTCCCAGAGGTCTTGTGAAGGTCTAGGGGCCAGACTGAGCTATGGTTGAAAAGGCCCAAAGAGGTGTCCATTACAAAGCCTGTCAGATATCACCGGACCACAACCAGTGATACTTGTCTTGTCATCCATGGAGCGAACGCCACCAGCAGCGGTCTTAAATATCATGGCCCGCCATCGAAATATAGTTTCTACTCCGTCACTGATGGCGCCACGATTCGCTGCTGTGCCAACAGAGTTGCCTCGGGTCTCGCTTTATGAGTGGTGACAATTCAAGGGTGTTGTCTTTTACTTGAAGTAAGCTGAGTGCCACCCGCGGTCTTTATCCATCACTAATCTTATTCTTTCACTGCCAGACGATGTGCAAAATGTTGTCCACTCCAGTGCCAGGGTTTTTATCATGTTCACTCAAATTGCAGGACCCACAGAATATTGAGTTTTAGGACTACATAAACATTCAATACAGTGTTAGAAACCTTAGACTGTCTTCGTTCATCAAAAAAATGAGTTAATTCCACAGTTATATGGGTCTGGAGTTATCTGACTTTGAAATGGGGGCGGCTCTACAAAATACAATACAATACATATACAGTAAAGTCTCGTTATATCGATATCGGATATATCGATAGTCCCGGTTATATCGATACTATTTCTATGCACGCACGGAGAAAATTACATGCAAACAGGGTCGGATATATCGATAGTCCCGGTTATATCGATATTTTTTCGGACTCCCTTGAATATCGATATAACGAGACTTTACTGTATATTGATTTATATAGCGCTTGAACAACAGCTGAAGCTGATCAATTGCTCCTCATGGGGGGTCATGGAGCCCATCACAGCTGTCTTGGTAGTCAGGGGAAAACCAGAACTGATAGCCAGCCAATCGCAAGAGATCAATGACCATTCGCCCTGGCAATCACACCTAAGGACGATTTGCAGCCTTCCATGACTGTTTTTGGAATGTGGGAGGAAACCAGAATACCCGGAAAAAAAACCCACACAGGCACCGAGAGAACATCCAAACTCCCCACAGGAAGGCCGGAGACCTTGTAGTTTTGTACCATGACGCCGCCGATGTGCTCAACAATCCACCATCATACCACCCAGATGTCAAAATGAAAATTAGAATTGAAAATTCTGATTAAGAACGACGTTCCCAGCAGGTTGTTGGCTATTCGGATCATTTCATGTGTGATGTTGGAGAGCAGATCTAAATTTAGGATTATTCGGCCTTGGCCAAGGTTTGCGCTCTCCTGCGTGCCATTCGAGTTTGATTCTGTTTTAAAAAAGCATCCGTCTGCGTGCTCTGTTTGGTTCCGTGTCTTTTATTGCGCCAGAAAGCGAGCCGCTTCCTTTGCCAAGCCGCGTTCCAATAAAGTTGTCAGATCAAATCGCTTGGAGAGCTTGACATCCAAAATACTTTGCCCACAGCCAGGTCAGATGTTTCTTTGCTCGTGGTTTTGAAGCAATAGCCGACCGACTTTTGGAATCATTTTATTTTGCCGTTTTTTTTTTAATTGGGCGGACATGCCGTCCAAAGAAGGACATTGTTGTTTGTCGTGTAAGCAAAAGCGAGTTCTTTTCCTCCCTTTTCTCCAGGTATTATGTCTCTGGTGTCCCGCTGCAATGAAAGGCCAAGTGTGGCCCATCCATTCTATTAGGTTCCGATTAATCAACCTTTTCTTCAGAGCCGAGGGGCGTGATGAGGAGAGAGGCACAGAGCCTCTTGTAATCCGTGACCGCCGCCCCTCCCCCGAACTCTTTCCTCCACACCGCGACCCATGCACCTGCTGTGGCTTTGTCTGCGGCTTTGGCTACGAGCAAAAAGCCGACACTGACCGCACAACTAGACACAACTGCGTGCGCTCGAGAAGGCTGGAATGTTGGATCGGGGAAAAATTAAAATACCGTATTTTCCGGTGTACAAGGCGCACCTAAAAACCTTGATTTTCCAAAGACGACCCTGTGCCTAATCCCCCAGTACGCCTTATATGTGAAGTCATATTGAGCCACAAACACTCTCAGAAAGCTGATATGTCAATTAATAATATTTGAATCATAAAAAAGAACAAAATGCAGTATAAAATATAAAATCAAGATATAAGCGTATATGAAACTGCATGTATGCTGCTTATAAGGTTACGATTTACAATCTGGATGGGGTGAGTCCAGATTTTCAAGTATGTTTAACATCCGACTGTTTGGTTGATATTGCCTTTAGCGCAGCACCATCCGTCTAACAGGATGCATAACGTCATCCCAGCCTCTACTGGCGCACCTTATACTGCGGTGCACCTTATGTATGGGAAAAGTTTTAAAATACACCATTCGTTGAAGGAGCACCTTCTAAATCTTACATTGCGGAAAACGCGATATTTCTTATTGCGGTGGGAGATAGTCAAAGGCATCCTAGTGGTTTTGTATGACTTTGCAAAACATTCAAAACATAAATAAATAAGCAAATAAGTCGACAAATAAATGCATAAATACATGTGTGAACAAATAAATGTGTAAATAAATAAAGAAATAAATATGTGCATAAATAAAAAAGGTATGTACATAAATAAGTATTTAAATAAATAAATAAATAAATAAATAAATAAATAAATGTGCGAATAATTAAATATATAAATAAACAAGTAAATACATAAATAGGTCAGTAAATAAAATAAAGAAATGTCACATGTTTTGTTGTCACAAGTTACTTTGTTGTCACAAGTAATTATAAGTGCCTTGCATGCTGGGTCCGAGAGGACAGTAATTTCATCTGTGCTGTATGTCATGCATATTAGCATATTTGACAATAAAGCTGACTTTGAACCTTTTTTGAACCTTTGATGAATAAATAAAGTGACACAAATAAAAAAATAAATGAATGATTGAATGAATGAATGAATGAATGAATGAATGAATGAATGAATGAATGAATGAATGGATGGATGGATGGATGGATGGATGGATGGATGGATGGATGGATGGTTGGTGCGTGGGTAATTAGGTTGTAGGTAGGTAGGTAGGTAGGTAGGTAGGTGGATAGGTAGGGAGGGAGGGGGGGGGGGGTTGGGATGTCGGTCGGTCGGTCGGTCGGTCGGTCGGTCGGTCGGTCGGTCGGTCGGTCGGTCGGTCGGTCAGTCGGTAGATAGATAGTTAAATGGTTTGATGGAACGGTAATTGTGACAACAACCGCGCACTAAAAATGAATCAAGAAATCTTCATTAGTAAAAATCAAATGGAACTTTTAGACATGAGCAACAACAAAATGCAGGTGCCAACCCGACAGAATTTCATTTTGTTCCAATTTCTGTTTTCTCAGGGTGATGAAATGCGTTGAAATGCTTCATTTCTCACTGTCACAAGGTGCATCTGCATCCAGAAAGTCGGAAGTTGTCATTTTAAGATCCAAATTTCAGGCATGCGGGTATGCTGCCCTTTTGCACTAATATGAAGGAATATTTGTGTCATCTAAAAGTAACTTTTTGTTCCCGCTATCGCTTGGCATACGGGCCCTTCCATTTCGATCTTTGATGTCCGAGGTCACAGCTCTGGCATTCCCAGTCAGAGTCGCAACATGGAAAAAAAAGGAGCGTCAGTCAGACGATCCCCCAATTACGACGCGTGCACACACAGACGCAGGCAGGCGTGCTAGTCACACGCACACGGAAAAAAAGACTGTCATTGAGATAGAATATTTTCCCTTTTCTTGCAATTTAATTATTTAACGTCACAAAAAAGGTATTGATCATAAGGAAAGTCGTCTTTGACACATGCACGCACAGGAGCACAGTCATAAAACCACTGGGCTCCAGAGAGAAAAGCCGTGTCAAGCTCTGCTGGGGTCCTGTCGCTGCTCTCTCTCTCTCTCTCTCTCTCTCTCTCTCTCTCTCTCTCTCTCTCTCTCTCTCTCTCTCTCTCTCTCTCTCTCTCTCTCTCTCTCTCTCTCTCTCTCTCTCTCTCTCTCTCTCTCTCTCTCTCTCTCTCTCTCTCTCTCTCTCTCTCTCTCTCTCTCTCTCTCTCTCTCTCTCTCTCTCTCTCTCTCTCTCTCTCTCTCTCTCTCTCTCTGTCTCTCTCTCTCTCTCTCTCTCTCTCTCTCTCTCTTTTCTCCCTCTCTCTGTTGTTCTCCTCTCTAGGCTCTCCCTCTCTGTTTATTTCTCTCTCTGTTCTCCCTCTCTCTGCTTTCCCTCTCACTGTTCTTCCTCTCTCTGTTTCTCTCTCTCGCATTCCCCATCTCTATTGCTCTCTCAATGAGTCTCTCTCTCTCTCTCTCTCTCTCTCTCTCTCTCTCTCTCTCTCTCTCTCTCTCTCTCTCTCTCTCTCTCTCTCTCTCTCTCTCCCTCTCTCTCTCTCTCTCTCTATCTCTCTCTGTTCTCCCTCTCTCTGCTTTCCCTCTCACTGTTCTCCCTCTCTCTGCTTTCCCTCTCACTGTTCTTCCTCTCTCTGTTTCTCTCTCTTGCATTCTCCATCTCTATTGCTCTCTCTCTGAGTCTCTTTCTCTCTCTCTCTCTCTCTCTCTCTCTCTCTCTCTCTCTCTCTCTCTCTCTGTTTCTCTCTCCCTCAAACCCCCACACACCCATCCACACGCGCACACGCGGGTGTTGTATAACCAACTGGCCGGGCGTTAAGGCCGTGGAGAGCTACTGGCGACAGGTTGGATGGCTGACTAAGCCTAATCATACGAGAAAATGTTGTCTGGGGCACCTGACCACACGACCTCCCGCCTGGCGTTCGCTTGTGAACATACTTGTTCGCTTCCATGTATTTTTGCAATGGTGGCGAACTCCCAAAGAGGGCACTCATAATTGGGGCTTATCACCTTGAAATGGCAGGAGGAGAGGTGCCAGAGCAGGATTGGGACCGTCTGACTTGACAGCCAGTTGCTTGCGATGGTGCACATGAGTCATTCAGCTCTGAACGAGGAAACGTGGGCGGTAAATTTGGATTTAGCGCCCAACTGTGTTATTTTAATCAAAGTTATCAAGCAATTTTATATACATACAGAGCAATGGCTATGATTTTTTTTATTTCTATAACATACTATAAAATATAATATATTTATATAATGTTTTTTTCTTCTTCTTTTTTCTCATATAGGACATTTTCGTGCATTTTTTTCCCCATAATAAACAGGAGCTTAACCAACCGTTGTGTTTTTTTTTCCCTATAAAATGATCAGCCAATCCATTTCTTCAATAACGACGCTGCATGTTTGGCTCCGGCCAGCATGAAGAATACCATCTGTAAGATCAAACCATGCTGCTCAACATTCCTGGCTGACTTCTCAAGAAATATGCTAAGGATCTGAAAGATATGCTCACCAACATCTGTCGTTCATAGCAACTTTGACATAATCCGCAAGGGGGACATCTTGCAGGTCCGTATAACCAACAGGATAAAACGAGAAATATATTGCTATGAATCGATCAAACGTTTATCTTAATCCGTGAGAATACTTTTGTGGTGGCTAATTTAGTTTAATCTTTGTGAAGAAGTGCTTTCACGACACATAATGAATTGTGGCAAAGACAGTAGAGGGCATTGCTATTCTTTCTAATTTTTGTTTTGCACATTATTATTTATTGTTTTCAAAGTTCCAGTACATGATACATATCTGTATTTTCCACCCTACAAGTCTTCATGACATCTGCTAAAATGTCCTGATTTTACTGTCTTCACATGATAACAGCCAGGCCTGTCCGCAGTCGGATGGGGAATGATTTCGGACACATCCTTGGATTGAGTCAGATGCTACAGACGCAGTAAAATGTCTCTGCAGAAGCAAACAGTCTGTCTGTGTACACTCACTCGACATTGCGGTGCAAGCCATTAGTGCGGTTGTAATTTAAAGCTTGCGCACACTAGGTTGCAAGGATAAGTAAGACGCTGGCTCCGTTTTGTAAAAAGTCACACTGTGGAGACGTACTCCACCTGATATGACTGCTGAGCTCAGAAAACATTCACAACAGCTTCAGATGAATGTCTCCAAAGTTGTAGAATTAGACTCCAAATTATTTCGTCAACATCAGTTTGTTTGACGCACCCGCCTCACAGTGCAGAGATCCCTGGTTTGATTCCAGTCTTTAACCGTCCTGTGTAGGGTTTGCATGGTCTCCCCGTGACTGCGTCGGCATTCCTCCCACATTCCCAAAATACACACGGTACGTTAACAGAACCCTCTGGATCAAGGGTGTAAAACTCATTTTTTTTGCTGCGGAGTACATGTAATTACAGTTTCCTCTTGAAGGCCGTTATAAATTTGGAGAAGCCATTAGAATGTTTAATCCTCTCCACACACTACATAAGAGCGCACAACATATTAATGAATAAATAGTTTTCAAATTTGAAGCAAAAAATAATGACTGTTATTGTGGTTTACATAGAACAAATTGAAATTCTGGTTCAGTCTTGAGCATTTAGTTGTTCACTGCATGTGCCCTGCGACTGGCTGGAAAGCAGTTCAATGTGTCCTCCCACTACTGCCGGGAGACCATTGCGGTTGGCTATATCACACCCCGCGACCTTCGTGAGGACAAGTAACACGGATGATGGATGGATGAGTGGATTGATGAGGCAAGATCGAGAATCACATTTTGACGTCCATAACCCATTCGGTGATCGTGGTTTGTTGCAACATACACCCCGGGGATGGAAGACGAGAGGTTTTGGAAGGTCAATGGACTTTTACACTTCATCTTTTCAACTGAAAGGCTTTCGACATATCCGAATGTGACGGTATGGCGAGGTAGAGAACCAGTCTCACAGCAGATCTTCTCCTTCACTGAGAAGTTGAGAGCATCGTGAAAGCCCAGAGGACAGTAAAGGGGAGGATGATTGTAGGTGTTAGAGTCATTCTTGACTCTTCACGGAGTGGGTGAATTGGGTAAGGCAGCAGTTTTTGCATGTGATTGGAGACGTTTGACAAGAAAAAAATATGTACTATATAACCGAGCATGAGCGAGCACATTTTGAAGACGGGAGTCATGTGACATCTTTCAATATTACGTGTTGGTGTTTTTATGTACAACAAAAGGGCTTTCATTGTCTGCATTTAATTTCCACATTCGGGCCTGTGTTTTTGGTTCAAGAAACATTCAGTGGGCCGCTGAAATGAATCTCTCGCCGCCAAATAACCCGAGCTCGGCAGTATGTGGGCTGGGATGACGGCTGGCGTATTGCACAAGAAAGATCCGACATGACTAGTGTGACAATTCAGTGTGGCAAGAAATACGAACTAACTAAAATACATTCATGGACTCTTCATTTCCATGCATCATTTGATACATTCTGGGTGGTTGGAGGGCAGAGAGATCCATGACAAGTCAGACTCAAAAGTTCCATATAAAATGGAAAACTGACTAAAAAAGGTAAATCCACTCAGCCATCTATTTTCTATTCCATTTATCCACAGTAGGGTGTCGGACTTGCTGGAGCCTATCCCCAGAAGTCCCACGAACCAATCCCTCCCAAAGCCTCAACTGGTGGCCAGCCAATCGCAGGGCACAACACGCAGACAAACGGAAAACGTCAATGCGAGAGTTCAATCTCCATAATTCCTCCATTACATTTCGAGCAAAGGTTTTCCCATCACCCAAGAACCGAAGGACCACCCGTTATTATTCTGCCCCATGGTCAAATTCTGTCGTTGCCTCGTCCCCTTCACAAATCTGGTTCGGATTAATCACAGGACCAGTCATCGCTGCCCGTCTCCCTCTACGTTCCCTCCTCACGCGTCTTCCCTGGGCTCCAGATGACTGTCTGGTGCAAAAGGGCACAAGGCAATAAGATCCAGATGCGTGATCGATAGTGGACGGACAATGTTCATAAGCTATGAGGCATTGTGGTTTTGAGTTTCAGATATATGGTCCCATCTCACTGTCCACGTCTGTCTCGTGGCTGCTTCAGTGATTAATGGGGCTCTGCTGTTAGTGCCAGAGACAGAGACACAAAAGAATATATTGTGTACACCGTGTACCAAGACATTCTTTGATAGGTATTATAAAACGCGGCTGAGACGGGGCGTGAAGAATCTTGATGTTGTAGCGCAGATATATTCAAAGTCTGGCGCGGGGGCCAAATGCGGCCCATTTTCATCCGGCCCGCAGCCTCTGTCTGGCCCGCATGTAGAATGAATACATTGGGCAATAGCGCTGTTACTAACTGCAAAGTACTGCCATCTAGAGGCTCAACTAGGAACAACAAATTACTATATGAGGAATTGACTGAATGAGCCCCCTATTTTCTAAAATGTCGATTTTCTACATTTTTTACATTTCTAAAAAGGCAACAATCAACAAAAGAACAATTACTTCTGTTCAACTGTTTAGAAAAGTGAAGTAAAGTGATTATTCAATTTCAATTTTCAATTACTTGCTTTCAACATTTAGCTTGTAGTAAACGTGCACATTCCACCATGACTTCCCTGATCCACTGCTGAAAAGGATGCTTTGATCCTCTCCTCTTTCATCTAGAACTGCTTCTTATCACAAGTGATAAGTACAGCAAGTGCTGAAGAATGAATGACTCTGTGTCTTTGTGTTGTCATATTATTTGTTATTTTTATTTTTTTCCCAAGATGACGCCGCGTGAACACGCAGCGGCTCTTCTCTCTCTCGGCAAATTGGGGTTTTCGTGTTTATTATGTTTGTTAAAGTCATTATAAGTGCCTTGCACACTGGGTCCGAGAGGACAGTAATTTCATCTGTGCTGTATGTCCTGCATATTAGCTTATTTGACAATAAAGCTGACTTTGACTTTGACTCAATGTTGACTGTTAATGTCAATTAAATTTTAATATGCATGTTTCAAATGAACAAAAACACACATTCCTCCACATGGACTCGACAAACTACAGCTGTTGGTGCATTTTAGGTATCCTATATTTTTTACAGAACGGAAAGACACACGTTGGATGACAGGATTTAATGAGGGCATTCAGCAAATGGATCCAACGGCGCTGGAAGGCCGGGTAGGTCCGCGGTTCGGGTTCTGCCAGACACAGTGCAACGTAAATCACACGGAAAAGTCCCGCCGAAGCAAATGTACAGGCGTTTCTGCTTTCCCAGCACCGCACGCTTGATTCCATCTCATCCCCCGGTGGTGTGGTGCGGTGTCTCTTCCACTGACTCATTTTTGCCAGTGGATCAGCGAGCATAGGCTCTTACGGCGGCAGTACTGCACGACGTGTTACGGCCACACGGTCATATGCTGAGCAGATGTGCTTTTATGGAATATCTTGGTGGCTCGCATCATAGCTTTTGATAAGCAAAGGATCACATCTGACTGCAATGAGAACAAATCTTCGATTTGACTTGTAATGAATCTGCCCATTTGGCATAGTCTAATAAACACAACGTTGTAAAGAGGCCATCAGAAAGATTCATGGTATACAGTTCGGCTCTTGCAACGGGAACAAATTTGCTACATTTAAAAACATTTTTCCCCTCTTTTTACAATAGACCTCTTCGTTTTGAATCTCATTCCTCAACATCACAATTAATTAACGGATGCATTACAACACGTCATTGCATTCTGTATTTAACGTCAACGTAATTTGTTTATCGTCAACAGATGTTAAAACTAGCTTTCAAAACCTAGCTTGTAACAGTGTGCAATTACCGTGATTCACAACGGACAGTACACATTTGATTCTCTACCCCTTTTCAACTATAACGGCACAGAGCATGCGGAAAAGTTGTCAAGATTGAATGACGGTCGGTGTTTTATGTTTTTGGGGCCATATGATTTTATTATTTTGACTTCAAGATGGCGCTGTGAGAGTGTCTGCCTTTACAGCATCTCCTATATTTGCTTCTTCTACTCTTCCTATCATAAGTGAATTTCTCCATTGTGAGACAAATAAAGGTTGCCTTATCTTATATTTGCTATTCTTAGCTGTTCTTAGTGTATCTTAGCGTGTCTTAGCATATTTTAGCTTAGTTTAGCTTTGTTTACCTCATTGTATCTTATCTTATTTTAGGTTATCTGATCTTATTTTATCTTATACTAGCGTATCTTATCTTATTATACTTATTTTAGCTTAGTTTAGCTTAACTTTGCTCAATTTATTTTACCTTAGTTTATTTAATCTCATCTCATCTCATCTTGTCTTATTTTATCCAGGACGACACTCCTAGTCGACTCACTCAAGCCTTTCCTGGAGAATTCCAATGGCAGGTTGCCCGAGTAATGCATCCAGGTGGAAAATAGTGGTGCGCTGGTGTCAAGTTGGATCTTTCCCTCTCCTAAATTGAATGGCACACTGTCTCACCAGGAAACGTTCCATCGGCGTAGGGGGTAATTTTCAAGTATCCGCTTCACAGTGGTCATCCGCGATCAACTTGCCACACAAGTGGAGACTTTCTTGCAGTTCCTCACAATCACAGTGCTCATTACCACCACCACCCGTCCTGAACTCCAGCAAGTCAGTTTCCGCTTCCATCACGCCAAATGTCGAGAGGACCTGCTCGGGCTGGCCACCTGGTTCAATACTACGCGGAGGTGCAAGCCCTTGCAAATACATGTGGCTGTTATTACAGATATGGCATGTGTCGAAGCAAGTGGTCCAAACATCGGGTGTTCCACTGACCCAAACCAAATGTTTTGCCTGAAGCCTGTTGGGAAATCGAGTTTACGCGTCTTAGAACAATATTGCTTCAGCATATTTAAAACATTCCTTGGAATAACAATAGTATGTGGCAACTCTACCTTGAAATCATCTGGAAAACCTTTGAATGACTTGGCAAAGACTATTTTACAAAATTTCATGTTCAACTTTGGTGCATAATTCGGTCAATAATGCACAAAAATATACAGGTAACATCCGAGTTACGACTGGGTTCCGTTCCGACAAAACGGTCGTTAAGTCAAACGGTCGTAAATCGAAAAGCATTCAAAATGGCCGACGCGAGGTTCATACGATGTCAATCTGTTGTTTGTAAAGAACGTTTTAAATTGAATACTATGATAGACCAAACTGCTTACAGTTCAATTATAAATCGTATAACTTTCAGGGTCGTTTTTGGTATTTTATATTTCGTATTATCGATTTTTATTACTGTGTCGTTCTGCTGACCCAAATACGCACGGCTTCCCACACATTACGCGCTGTTGACAAATCGCTGCTTTTGAGAAGCCAGAAGAGGTAACCCAACACTTGGGCGGACGCCGAAGGAAAAAAGTCTCAAAGAGGCGGTGTCGATGTGGGCCTGACGCGGCGTTCTCGTCGCGCCGATCCCGTGCGCCAACCCCCCTCGGCTTTCGCCCTGGCCGGCGTCGGAGGACCCTCTTCCCGAGCGCCGACCTCCCCCCGCCTCGGCGTCTGTGGACGCTCCCCCCTGCCGGTGCCATTGTTACGTAGCGCAACACAATCACGCGCTTGGCTGGCCAAAATTGTCGTACGTGTTTGTGAAGAAACAGTTATTTTGTATCCTCATTTTGTGCAATGCTGTAATATTCTCTGTTAAGATAAAGGAGGCATGCTGAATGTTGAGCGCATCTGGCAATGCAGCCACAACGCTACATATGGTAATAGTTCGTGTACAATGCTGCGAGTAGCGGTTGCTCTCTGTGCTCCAGCAAATAAATATTCTACGTGTTTAATCTAAACATGAAGGGCCATCTCCATTATGTCCTCCCAAATGCACGGTGAACATCTCAACAGCTGCCACCGTAGCGGTCCCAGCCGTAGAATTAAAAAAAAGGGTCCGGCAGTCGTGGTCGTAAGTATGGGTGGTCGTAACTCGCACCGGTCGTAAATCGGATGTTACCTGTATATGACAAACTCGAACCTCACCGAAATCGATTAAACAAAAACAGACCACGAGAATCAACCGCAAGTTGAAGAAGCTCTTCAATGGGAGCACAACTACAAAAATTAAATTCTCATCAATATGTTTGTAAATGGAAAAGGAAAATCTGACTGGCAAAGGTTGTGGTAAAATTGGTTAGGTATGAAAAACAATTGCCCAAATATTTTGATTTTGGTGCGCTCAATGTCCCTGTCATCTTTTTTTTTTGACAATATTTTTGAGATTTTTGGAGATTGAAGTGGGCATCAGTAGAAAGCCGCACATTTACCGGTAATTTTGTTGGTTACATTTTTTCAGACATGATGTTCTTTTGACAACCTGCACCATTAGTCTCGTTCCTCACAATAAGACTGCGAGGTCAGGTCCAAAGACATCCTCCGTAGATGCCCATGTACATAGAAGGAGCCACCAGATACCCAGCCTCAGAAGCTGCATCAAATTCATTCATTTGCCACAAACCATTAAAAAATCACAGATGAGTCTTTAAGAAAGAATTTCAGTCAAACCTGGGATTTCGACCAGAATCCATTTCAGAAAGAAGTTCGAAAAGTGATTTGGTCGAAAACTGAAACATTTCCCATTATAATCAAACATGCCTGCTCACAATGGAACACTACACGAGGATAATGTGATGGTCGCGATGAGACGCGACACGAGGAAGTGATGTATAAGGAAGCGCAGGGACATCGAGTGGTGCAATCAGGTGCGCTCAGTTTGGTCTAGAACCAGTGACGTGCGGTGAGGTTCATGGCTGGTGAGGCACTGACGTCATCACAGTCAGATTTACAAACATATGAACTCCATAGAGTAGCTTCTTCACCATTTGATTGGCAACAGTTAGCGTGTTTTGTTTAAAATGTCATGTCAGCATTCTTTATATACTCTATACAGACTGTAGCATAGAAAAAAGAATTTAAAAAACATAATTATCGTGTTACATTTACTTAAATGAAGTCCAAGTCTCTCTGTCTCAATGGAGATCACTGCCAGTGAAGAAAGTCGTCCTTGATCAGTCCTGTTCCGACTGTATGTTTTCAGTCTTTTGTGCTGAGAATGACCGCTCCACTGATGCTGTAGTAACTGGAACAGTGAGCACGAGCTGGAGGTACTTTGTCGCTTCAGGAATAGTTTCAATGAGATCGTTCTTGGCCAAAAAGCTGAAAAGCTGTCCAGGAGATCTACGTTCATCCCGTTTGTGAGCTATACAGTCCGGTGTTGGTCTTCCTTTAATTATTATCTTCTGCTTCGATTGAAAGTTCAGTTTAGAAAATTCTTTCAATTTAGATATGTAATCCACCATTCTGAAAATAAGGCCAAGCAACACGAAAAAAATGACTGGATGGTTGCACTTAACTTGCTAACTGTTTACTATAGCTTGCTGTCACCAATTTTATTATTCTGGAGCCGAGTAGTCGCAAGAAGAATCTGTCACCAGCGCCCCATGTCATGAGGCAGGAGAACTGTGTGCCTCACCTCTGCACACAGTTTTGCTAAAAATACAATAAAATAAACACTGTAGTACAGTGTTTATAATGTACAGTGACTGTACATTATATACACCAGCTAAACTGTAGAAATGTAGTTCATATACTAAAAGCTTTTGAACACTTTAATAGCGATATGCAGAGGGACAGCAATGTGGTCTCACTGCAGGGCAAGCCAGCACAGTTAGCATAGTGATTGCACAATCCATGGTGAGGATCAGCCGGCCTCACCACTCGTTTCTACTTAGTATTTGAACGGTAAATGTGAAAATTCAGCGATTTTGAAAACAAAAATACAAAATTATGACGTTAAATGGAAAAGAACATTAAAGTACAAATCACTAAATAAATATAATTGTTTAATATATTTTGTCATTTTATATTTCCATGATGACAGGTGAGGCACCGCCTCAACTGCCTCCCCTGACTGCACGTCACTCTCTAGAACCCATTTTCGGGTGTAAATCTAGGCATAAAAAAAGTGGAATTTTTGATCGAAAAAAACAAATTGGTAGAGAACAGAGAACATGTCAGG
This sequence comes from Hippocampus bargibanti, assembly GCF_051943395.1. NCBI lineage: Eukaryota > Metazoa > Chordata > Actinopteri > Syngnathiformes > Syngnathidae > Hippocampus > Hippocampus bargibanti. Next base: position 17,352,094 of record NC_142745.1, read on the forward strand.
TATTTGAACACCTACACTCTCTGTAAGTAAAGAATCTGCTTTAAATTAAATATCAAGTAGACAGGATGAACTTAGTACAACGAGAACAGAGACGTCCGAAACCTTCAAAATTGTACAGATGACGGCTGAAGAAACCTTCTCATCAATGCACCAATCCGGTACGACTGAGAGCTTACACAGACGTATACAAATATACGTTCACGAGTGAGCAGTTCTTTCAATATTTAATTCAGACGATATACATCTATAAATTTTTTTGTCTGCTCATCCAGGGTCGACTTGTGGAAACAAACAGCTTTAGCACGGAAGCCCAGACCTCTCTCTCCGGTCACAAAGAATCTGCTTTAAATTAAATATCAAGTAGACAGGATGAACTTAGTACAACGAGAACAGAGATGTTTGAAAACCGAGGTTTGACTGTACTTGTATGCTGTGTGTTTGTGTGTGTGTCTGTGTGTGCGTGTGTGTGTGTGTTTGTGTGTGTTTGTGTGTGTGTCAGTGTGTGTGCATGCGTGCGTGTGTGCGTGTGTCTGTGTGTGTGTGTGTGTGCGTGTGTGTCTGTTGTATTTGTATGTGTTGCGGTTGACAATGTTACGAGCTGTGGGTGTTTTGGCCGAGTGTGTGTTTTGGCTTGTGTGCGGCCTCAGGCAGGGGGGGAAGGAGGTGAGGGTCAGTATGTGTTTTGGGGTCACTTTGAGGGTCTCGGATGGAATTACCAAGTCACCGCACACATTCACACACAAATCGACTGGATTCCTCATTGTTGTTTGTTAAGTTTGACCATCACAAAACTACACAGAAGCTATTTTTACTGTTTTATCTTAGTGGTGACACCGCGATTCCATTGTGAGCTTGACAGAGTGTAAGCTTCGGCGCGCATGCGTACGCCACCGTGGTGGTGCGTTTTGCCACCCATGACGATGCTCGACTGTGCCTCGGGCACACGCCGGTCGCGGAACTCTTGGGAACTTTGTCATCTCGCCCAGATGTAGAACCGCTGAGGGTATTTTTTATTTTTTTGCGTGCGGGTCAGTGGCGTTTTGGGAATGACTGTGCGGGTGATGGTGCAATTTTATCCGTGCACTTGCGGCTTCATGGAAGTGTGGGCGGTGTAGGTGAGTGCATATGTGTTTTGGGCCTGCGGGGCAGATTTAGGAAGACTGATGTGTTCTGAGTACCGTTGAGTGACACCCGAGACACCTCGCCGTGCAGATGGATATCACTCAATACATCATCAATACGGTCTCTGTCTCTTCACACACACACACACACGGACACACAGAAGCAAAAACACAAATCAAATGAATGGGAAACAATGAGATAGGATGAGACAGCGAGGAGGCCCGGGTTGGACATGCATGTCAGGTCGGAATGTGTGTGTTAGGCAGGTGAAAAATGAGGAAGCTGTTTTGTAGACAGAACCAGTGTAATTAGTACCACACACACACACACACACACATGCACACACATGCACACACACACACACACGCACACACGCACACACACACACACAGCCATCTTCTGACATTTGGGGGAGGTCCGGTCTCGGGGAAGCGGCTCACGGATTTATTGTTTAAAAATCAAGAAAAGCCCAGCGGCGGCTGACTGAGTTTCACTTCGCCCAAAGTTTAGAACGGAAAGGTTTTTGAGAGATGTTTCGTGTTATAAGACAACGAAAATGCCTGCGAACACTTGGTGAGCACCTTGTGACACTTTGATGAAGCAGAGCAATGACTCAGCCTAATACGCTTGCCACTTAACGTTGTGAAAGGCTCATTGAGAGCCTTTGCTGCATTTACTCACAAAGACTGAGGCGTTTGGGACCTTTGAAGAGAAATATGGCCAATTCTCATACTTACGTAGCACTCACAATAAATCGAGTCCGATCAAGCGTCTCAAATACCCAAGTCCGTCTAAAATCAGGAATTCTACCAAAACCCAATGCGGAAGAATGAATTGCTTTCTGTCCAGACTCAAAGTACAGACGCTGACATACATGATGCACAATGTAAAAAGAGTATACAAATATACAGATGAGAAGGTTTCTTCAGCTGTCATCTGTACAATTTTGAAGGTTTCGGACGTTTCGCCTCCTATCCAAGAGGCTTCGTCAGCGAACTAAAGTCTGACTGGTCGTATCGGCCCTATTTATATATCCCTAATGTCCAGTCATGGCGGCGCCGGACACAGCTATGATAGGTCACTACTCTCAGGCTGGGGGGAGCAGAGGACCCCTCCCTGTGGCCCCACTGATTGTTCCTACATTCCTGACTAACGACTGGCCTATTTCCCCCATTCCCTATTCTAGAATAGGGAATGAAACCAATAATTCTCAAGATACAAAAAGGAGAGGAGTAGCAGTACCTTACATTGCAGGAGTTTCTGAAAAATTACAAAGAGTCCTTTGGCAACATAAAATTCCAACTTATTTCAAACCGATAAACACGTTAAGGCAAAAATTAGTGCATCCAAAAGATAGGGTACCAAATGAAAAACAAAGTAATGTGGAAATAGGCCAGTCGTTAGTCAGGAATGTAGGAACAATCAGTGGGGCCACAGGGAGGGGTCCTCTGCTCCCCCCAACCTGAGAGTCGTGACCTATCATAGCTGTGTCCGGCGCCGCCATGCCTGGACATTAGGGATATATAAATAGGGCCGATACGACCAGTCAGACTTTAGTTCGCTGACGAAGCCTCTCGGATAGGAGGCGAAACGTCCGAAACCTTCAAAATTGTACAGATGACGGCTGAAGAAACCTTCTCATCAATGCACCAATCCGGTACGACTGAGAGCTTACACAGACGTATACAAATATACGTTCACGAGTGAGCAGTTCTTTCAATATTTAATTCAGACGATATACATCTATAAATTTTTTTGTCTGCTCATCCAGGGTCGACTTGTGGAAACAAACAGCTTTAGCACGGAAGCCCAGACCTCTCTCTCCGGTCACCGTTTCCAGCTCTTCTCTGGAGATCCCGAGGCATTCCCAGGCGACCTGGAAGACATACTATAGTCTCTCTCGTGTGTCCTGGGTCAAACCCAGTGTCTTCTACCAGTGGGACATGCCCGCAACACCTCACCAGGGAAGCGTCCAGGCGACATCGTAATCAGATGCTCGAGCCACCTCACCTGACTCCTCTCAACGTGAAGGATAGACGTGTAGGCTCGGTTTCTTCAAAAAGGCTGCTTGGTACTTTTCTCGTTTGATTTGCACTGGTCCATCTCGAGCAACTGAATAATAATCTCAGGGCATCGTTATAGGCCATCTTCATTTTCAGGCGAGTTTCACTATAACAACACAAAAATGGTGGAACAGCTCGAGCGCTGGTGCTGCCTAGAGCTGAACATGCTCAAGACGGTAGAGATGATCGCGGACCTCAGGAAACATCCATCACCACAGCTGCCCCTCACACTATCTAACTGCCTCGTGTCAACCGTCGAGACCTTTAAGTTCCTGGGAATCACAGTCTCCTAGGACATGGGCCCAACAGAGGATGTACTTCCTGAGGCTGCTCAAGAAACATGGCCTGCAACAGGAGAAGCTGAGACATTTCTACACGGCTGTCTTTGAATCCATCCTGTGTTCTTCCATCACCGTTTGGTTCGGGGGCGCCACAAAAATGGACAAACTCCGACTTCAACAGACACTTAGGACGGCGGAAAAAATAATTGGCACCGCCCTACCCACTCTCGAGGACTTGCACACTGCAAGAATCCAAACATTGGTGCGGAAATCCTACTAGACCCTCCGCAGCCTGCCCACCACCTTTTCCAGCTAATCCCCTCAGGCAGGCGCTACCGATCCTTGCACACCAAATCCAGCAGACATTTAAACAGCTTCTTCCCCCAAGCTATTAACTTTCTAAACAGTAACCCAAATAAAACTGTATATTGCCTCGATTTTTCTCAATTTTTTTATACTAGTGCAGCGTGTTCTACCGGAGACAAGTTCCTTGTGTGTTCGACATACTTGGCAATAAAGATGATTCTGATTCTTATTCTGAAATGGAGTTGAGTTGGGATGTTTTCAATTGTGCTGATTCTAAGAGTCGGATAGTCATCGTCCCATGCCATCATGACCCAATGCAATGTTTTTGGAGGTTTCCAAAAGGTGACGTGAGAGGAAATCAGGAGGAAAGTAATGAGTTATTGCTGAAACACGTGAAACGTTGATGAATGAATTGCACTTGTACGGGCTACTGGCTTCCGCCAATTGCCGCGCGTGGATTCGCTGCGTGCCAGACTTTGCTATTGTGTCAACAATCCCGAGGCGTCGCAAAAAGCTAGACGGCCCGAATCAGAGCGTAAGAAGTGACTAATTTGCAACAAATTGGCTCCCCTTCAGTACACTTGAGGCAATCTCAATGATGACAGACAGTCACGTGAGCAAGACGACTTTCGATGTTCTTGTGCTTTTTTGCCGTTTGAATTTCAGAATGCCTCTTTCGTCGTATTCATTGACACATTCCTGCGCAAGTTTTCTCCTTATGTGATTCCTACCGGGCCGGGCCAGGTTGCAGCGATACTGCAGTGACACAGGCCCATTCACCGGCAGACACCCGACACTGAGCCACTGCGCTCTCACACAGATTAACACTGGCATTTATCCACGGCTCTCATATCACGCCGACTCCTCTCAACGACACCGCTTTACCGCAATTCTCAGCTTTCCTTGCTAAATTGTTGGTGGTGGCCAAATGATATGAGACATCTTAAATTATAATCCCCTAATTTTCTTCATTTGGAATTTTCTGAAAGTTTCGTGCCCAAAATGGTACACCAGGTCGCTGCAGCTGCAGTCCTTCACAAAGGGCACCTGACTGCTCCGCTCGACTTCCGACTCTCAAGGCTATGAGATATTTTCTTTCAGGGCCATTCGGTTTTCGACTCTTCACATTCACACCTTGGGATATTTTAAACCCTAGGGCGCAGTGGTTGACCGGTTAGCCTTACAGTACTCAAGTCCAAGGTTCTGTTTCTGGACTCTGGCCGTCCCATATGGATATTTTAAATTCTCCTGGTTCTTGCGTGGGTATTTTCCCGGTGCTCCATTGTCGCTCCACATTTACCGTACATTAAATGGACACCGTATTTTGTAAGTAGGCACAATGGTGAGCGTAAAATGTTGTTGGTCTTTGTGTGCCCTGCGATTGGCAGACACTTTACTTACTACCTGAAGAGCATCAAGAAGAACTAGGGGGTTCAGCATTTTGCTCAAGGACACTGACATGGACACATTGGCTGGGGATGGTACCACTGAGCCATATCGCCCCAATTTCTGCCTGGATCCCACATCCTTCCGCATTCCAAAAATGTGCATGTTGGGTTGAACTAAAATTGTATTCATGGATGTGAATAGGGCGTTTGGCCATCGGTCCAGGATGCACCCCCACATCCCCGTTCCAAAGTCAACCGCAACACAAGCTGCTATCCCCACAGGCGAGTATGTACGGAAACGGGACGAGTATTTGAGGCATGAGAGAGGCTGGAATTTCAGTTTTTTTGTCAAACATAATAATTTACACAGTGCTTACTGCGTCGGTGGGAGCTCCAGAAAATGGGAAAGAAAATATTTGAGTGTGAATTCTCTTTGAGGCTCATCACCCTGTGTCTGTCTGTTAGCACCTGAACCCTCTGCTCAGATCTTATCTCTCCATCATGGCATGGAGTACATTCCTGTTAACCGCAGACACACACTGTCACACACACACCTGCATGTTCAGGGCAAAACAAATCAAAATATGAAGCACAGCTCTGCGAGCAATCTCGGGTTACTTTCAGTCCAGTCTGTGCTCACGTTTTTTTTTTCAAAGGGCCCTATTCCACAATTTATATTTTGACTTCTTCGTCTTCTTTTCCTTTTGGCTTTTCCCATCAGGGGTCGCCACAGCGAATCAATGTCCTCCATCTAACCCGGTTTTTCTGCATCCTCTTCTCTTACACCAGCTACCTTCATGTCCTCTTTGACAACATCCATAAACCTATATTTTCACTTCTCAGTGTTACAAAAGGACTCTATAAGCTGTCGGGAGAAGGTAACCAAACATAATTGGTGTCCATTTCTGTCACAATGTACATTCGGTATCGTTAAACATTGATACAAAATTTTTCGGAAGTCGGACTTTTGATTGCATGGAAATGTGGTCTGTCACGCACGTCGCACCCTTTTGTGTTTGACTGGTCAGCACAGTCCTTGTGTGTGTTTGTGTGCGTGTGCGTGTGCGTGTGAGTGTGTGTGTGTGTGTGTGTGTGTGTGTGTGTGTGTGTGTGTGTGTGTGTGTGTGTGTGTGTGTGTGTGTGTGTGTGTGTGTGTGTGTGTGTGTGTGTGTGTGTGTGTGCGTGCGTGTGCATGCGCAGTAGGTGCTGAAGGGTGGGATTATGTTTTAACTTGAGGGCATTTCCCTGTAAATCTGCAGGGACCGCAGCTAGTATGAATAGCTCAGGTCAAATTCGTCTCAGGTAGCCTGCCGGAGTCCCCATTGCCATAATACCGCTACTCATCAGTCACGTCAGTTGAATGAGTGAGTGAGTCTGCGTGTGTGTCTGTTTTACTAACGGAGAAATAGCTTTCATGTAAGTGAAAGTTGTCAAAGATGTGGCGGTACTTCCCACACCATTACGTTCAGACTCAAATGTGATAAACAATTACGATGTGGCATATAGACACACACACACACACACTCGCACACACACATGCACACACACACACACACACACACACACACACACACACACACACGCACACATGCACACACACTTGCACACATCCACGCACACACACACACAAGCACACACACACACGCAAACACACGCACTCACACACATTCCTATTCTGGCTCTGTGTGTTTTTCCTCTTGGATTACTGCTGCAAAATCACTTAAAATAAAATTCTGTAAATTCAGATGGTCAGTGAATGAAGCTTGCGGGGTTACTCTGAACAAGCCGACGCTTAAATCCCCACAAGTGATGTTTTTGTAGGTGGATTATGACAAGGCGCTTCCAACGGAATGGGACCTTGTGCTCACCTTTGGTCCCAAAGAAATAGATAGGTGGCGTAGAGACGAGGTTGATTGCAAACCCGGAAGTGACGGCACGAGTTGTAGGGTCCATAGTAACGTGGCTTGGTTTGGCATAGAAATAGGATAGTTTTGAGCGTATTTAGGTCTATTTAACGTATTGATGCTGTAAAAAGGAACAACAGTTGGGGGCCGCAATGTTTCGCTTACAGATGCTTCAACTACAAGCTGAAAAACAAAGGAATTTCGTTCTTCAAGTGAGTGAAAATGAAATTTCTATAAAAAGAAAAAAAAAAAATCATTTTGCGATGTTTTAGCGACTAATTTTCGTCCTGTTTTCGATCTTCGACCGTGTATAAGTACGTTCTAGCTGTTCTTCATTAGTATGAAATTGAATTGGCTCTGCCTCCTCAAGCATGTAACTAATTCGACACTAAATTTGAACTGCAGGGGTGTGCGTTTCACTAAACATTGCTAACTTAGCAATATTGCTAATATATTGCTCAGTTCATTGTTAACGCTAAAAACGTGTCTCACTAAACATCATTTAGCAATATTGTTAACACTTAGCAATATTGCTAAATAGCAAAGTTTAGTGAAACGCGCCCCAGGTTAGCCGACTCTGCTCATACAACATACTCCTAATTACTTTGATCTTTTTCATCCGTATTAGATTTCAGACATATATACACACTATACACAGTGTTACCTAATCCTCTACAATTTCTGATTTAGTCCAATTCCGATCACCAATTAAGTATGATCATTCTTTATGAATGTTATTTTTTTCACGTTTGAAGATTGGTTACAATCACACTCAAAAGATAATTATACTATGTATTTGAATTTTCAATCTTAAAGAGCTGTCATTTCTATTATTCATAACATTTTTAGACTCTGAATAAATATACATCAATAGTGGTGTATTTAATTGCAATTGTATGTTTTGGATTATAAAAAAATTATAATCCAAAGCATATCTGATCTTGAAAGTTGAGGTTTTTGCACTTGTCCGACTTCACATCGCGCCGAAAGACGACGTGAGAGTGAAGTAGTTGTCTTCTAAAACATATTTAGCCACAAAGTATTAGAATTTCGTCGAATACCGGAAGAAAATCGACGAAAAACGAGCAAAAATTATTCATATGGTACGGAACTGTGTCAGAGGCTACAACTCGTGACGTCACCAGTGACGGGGCGCAATGCTATTGTCTCCTTTGGGCACTTCTAAACCTATCTATTTCTATGTTTGGTCCACCCGTGTTGTTAGAACTTTCACAAATGATCATTTTACCCAACATATGAAAGCAAAGGAAGTTATTTTTTTACATTCTGTATTTATTTAGGCCACATAATTGATGCAGCATTTATTTGTGTCCTCGCACCTCATGAATCACAAATTAATTTATTCACTGCCATTCCTGAATTTATTCAGTAAATGAAAAGCATTACGGCCTCTCCATGAATCGTCACCTTACCGTGGTGGAGGGGTTTGTGTGTCCCAATGATCCTAGAAGCTAGGTTGTCTGGGGCTTTATGCCACTGGCAGGGTCACCCATGGCAAACAGGTCCTGGGTGAGGGACCAGACAAAGTAACACTCAGAAGACCCATATGAATAAAAACATAAATGGACTTGGACTTAGTTTTCCCTCGCCCGGATGCGCGTCACCGGGGCCCCTCTCTGGAGCCAGGCCTGGACACCCATGGGCCCGGTCGGGCTCAGCCCGAAGAGGAAACGTGGGTCCCCCTTCTCAAGGGCTCACCACCCATGGGAGGGGCCAGAGGGGTCGGGTGCATTGTGGGCTAGGCGGCAGCCAAAGGCGGGGACCCTGGCGGTCCGACCCTCGATTGCAGAAGCTAGCTCTTGGGACGTGGAATGTCACCTCTCTTACAGCGAAGGAGCCCGAGCTGGTGCACGAGGTCGAAAAGTTCCGACTATACATAGTTGGGCTTGCCTCCACACACAGCCTGGGTTCCGGTACCAGCCCTCTTGAGAGGGGTTGGACTCTCTTCCACTCTGGAGTTGCCCACGGTGAGAGGCGTAGAGCAGGTTCCGGCATACTTATTGCCCCCCGGCTTGCCGCCTGTACGTTGGGATTCACCCCGGTAGACGAACGGGTTTCTTCCCTCCGCCTTCGGGTGGGGGGGACAGGTTCTGACTGTTGTCTGTGCATATGCACCAAACAGCAGTTCAGTGTACCCATCCTTTTTGGAGACATTAGGGGGTGTGCTGGAGAGTGCTCCCCCTGGGGATTCCCTTGTTCTGCTGGGCGATTTCAATGCTCATGTGGGCAATGACAGTGACACCTGGAGGGGAGTGATTGGGAGGAACGGCCCCCCGATCAGAACAGGAGTGGTGTTTTGTTATTGGACTTCTGTGCTCGACACGGATTGTCTATAACAAATACTTTATTCAAACATAAGGGTATCCATATGTGCACGTGGCACCAGGACACCCTTGGTCGCAGTTCGATGATTGACTTTATAGTTGTATCATCGGATTTGCGGCCTCATGTTTTGGACACTCGAGTGAAGAGAGGGGCGGAGCTGTGAACTGATCACCACCTAGTGGTGAGTAGGCTCCATTGGTGGGGGAAGATGCCAGTCCGACCTGGCAGACCCAAACGTGTTGTGAGGGTTTGTTGGGAACCTCTGGCGGAATCCCCTGTCAGAAGGAGTTTCAACTCCCACCTCCGGCAGAACTTTACACATGTCCCGGGGGAGGTGGGGACATTGAGTCAGAATGGACCATGTTCCGTACCACCCTTGCTGAGGCGGCAAATCGGAGTTGTGGCCGTAAGGCGGTTGGTGCCTGTCGTGGCGGCAACCCCCGTACTCGCTGATGGGCACCAGTAGTAAGGGATGCCGTAAAGCTGAAGAAGGAGTCCTACCTGGCCTATATGGCCTGTGGGACCCCTGAGAAAGCTGACAGGTATCGATTATCCAAGCGGAATGGAGCCTCGGTGGTCGGCGAGGCAAAAACACGGGCATGGGAAGAGTTCGGTGAGGCCATGGAAGCCTACTTCTGGACCGCTTCGAGGAAATTCTGGTCCAACATCCGGCGTCTCAGGAGGGGAAAGCAGTGCACCACTAACACTGTGTACAGTGAGGATGGGCCGCTGCTGACCTCGACTCGAGACGTAGTGAACAGAGTACTTCGAAGACCTCCTCAACTCCACCAACACGCCTTCCTTGGAGGAAGCAGTGTCTGGGGACTCCGAGGTGGGCTCTCCGATCTCTGTGGCTGAAGTCACTGAGGTGGTTAAATAGCACCTCGCTGGCAAGGCCCCAGGGGTGGATGAGATCCGACCGGAGTTCCTAAAGGCTCTGGATGTTGTGGGGCTGTCCTGGATGACACGCCTCTGCAACATTGCGTGGTTATTGGGTAGAGTGCCTCTGGATTGGCAGACTGGGGTGGTGGTCCCCCTTTTTAAAAAGGGGGACCGCATGGTGTGTTCCAAGTACAGAGGGATCACACTCCTCAGCCTCCCTGGAAAGGTCTATTCAGGGGATCTAGAGGGGCGGGTCCGTCGGAAAGTCAAGCCTCAGATTGAGGAGGAACAGTGGGGTTTTTGTCCCGGCTTGGACCAGCTCTACACCCTTAGCAGGGCCCTCGAGGGTGCATGTCCCTCATGGAGTTCTGTGGAGGGTGCTTCGGGAGTATGGGGTACAGGAGCGCCTGATACGGGCTGTTCGGTCCCTATACGACCGATGTCAGAGTCTGGTTCGTATTGCCGGCAATAAGTCGGAATCGTTTCCAGTGAGGGTTGGGCTCCGCCAAGGCTGCCCTTTGTCACCGATTCTGTTCATAACCATTATGGACAGGATTTCTAGGCGCAGCCGAAGCGTTGAAGGTTTCCGTTTTGGTGGCCTCAGTATAGCATCTCTGCTTTTTGCAGATGATGTGGTACTGTAGGGGCCTTCAAGTGGAGCTATCCAACTTTCTCTCGAGCATTTCGCAGCCGAATGTAAAGCGGCTGGGATGAGAATCAGCACCTCCAAATCTGAGACAATGGTTGTCAGTCAGAAAAGGGTGGAGTGCCCTCTCCGGGTCGGGGAGGAGATCTTGCCTCAAGTGGAGGAGTTCAAGTATCCGGCAGTCTTGTTCACAAATGAGGGTGTAAGGGAGCGAGAGGTTGACAGGCAGATCGATGTGGCGTCTCCTGTGATGCGGACTTTGTACCGATCTGTCCTGGTGAAGAAGGAGCTGAGCCAAAAAGCAAAGCTCTTAATCTACCGGTCGATCTACATCTCAACCCTCATCTTTGGTCAGGAGCTATGGGTTGTGTCCGAAAGAACGAGATCTCGAATGCAAACGGCCGAGATGAGGTTTCTCCGGAGGGTGTCCGGGCTCTCCCGTAGAGATAAGGTGAGAAGCTCGGTCATCCGGGAGGGGCTCAAAGTCGAAAAGTCGAGCCGCTTCTCCTCCACATAGAGAGGAGCCAGATGAGGTGGCACGGGCATCTGATTAGGATGCCCGTAGGACGCCTCCCTGGTGAGGTGTTCCGAGCATGCCCCACTGGCAGGAGACCCCGGGGATGACCCAGGACACGCTGGAGAGACTATGTCTCCCAGCTGGCCTGGGAACGCCTCGGGATCCGCCAGGGCGAGCTAGAAGAAGTGGCTGGGGAGAGGGAAGTCTGGGCTTCCCTACTGAAGCTGCTGCCGCCGCGACCCGACCCCGGATAAGCGGCAGATGATGGATGGATGGATGGATGGATAGATGGATGGATGGAAAAGCATGACGGGGAGCGCCACTCTTGAATTTGTTCAGGTTGTGGTTTTTCTTACGGGGTACATATCAAGCATCGGTCAGACCTCTGGCAATGTTTATCCCTCCCACAAGGGGGCAGCATTGCATGTGTTTTTGTACAGCCGCCCCCATTTCAATCTCATATTCCCCCACACCCATATAACTAAGCAATTAACTCTTTTCGGATGAACGAAGAGTCTAGGGTTTATTCCGCTCTATTGAATGTTTATGTCTCCTCAACTCAACATTCTGTCCTGCAATTTGAGTGAAATTGAGAAAAACCCTGGCACTGAGTGGACGCATTTTTGCACATCAGTGAATGAGTTCATGAAATAGATGTAGGTTGCTAGTTTGTTTGTTTGTTTTTATTTCTGGTACTGCAGCATCTTGAGAGGTGGTATTTAAAATATATACAGTAAAGTCTCGTTATATCGATACTCAAGGGAGTCCGAAAAAATAGCGATATCGATATATCCGATCCTGCGCCGAACTGCATTAAACAAAAGCCGCCAAAAGAGGGCAGCCAAGCGCCATATAAGAAACGGAGCTGGCCATTAGCTCCCTTTTTTGTTCCCCCAATGTTGCCTCAAAATGGCACATATAATTCTTTAATGATTGTAAACATGTATGCTTTAATCTTCAGAACTACAGTGTATTTGAAACATATTCATAACTGGATGTGTAACAAGAAAGCATATTATCCGAATCTGAAGCCATTGTTTGGATTCACAAGCAATGCAAGACGTCTTGGCATGAAGTCATTTTTATTTGCATTTGAATAAAAAGTGACATCGGCTGTCCTTTAATACACAGTATGGAATGTTAATAATTTTCAAAATCATCGCGCTTCAGCAGACAAAACAAGAAACATTGTTGCAAAAAACGATTGCATTCATATACAGTACAGTGGGCATGTACATAACACAACAGGGAAACTGCAACGCTTACATCTTACTGTATTATGTATACAATTTAAAAAAGTCATCAATCTTCTTCTGCTTCCCATTTTTACCTTTTAACACAAACACTTCAATCTCGTCTGCTACACACGAGCTAGCGTCTGAAAATGAAAATGGCTCTGCTACACGAGTGCTGGGCACGTAACCAAGTCACCTGACCAAGTCGACCAATGGCGCGACTGATGGCGTGACACGTAACCAAGACACGTGACCAAGTTGACCAATGGCGCGACCGATGGCGTGTCACGTGACAAAGTCACACGGCCAAGTCGACCAATAGCGCGACCGATGTCGGCTCATGTGACCAAGTCGACCAATGGCGCGACCGATGGCGGCTCACGTAACAAGATACGTGACCAAGTTGACCAATGGCGCGACGGATATATCGATATAAACAACAAAAATGGCCGGCGGGGGATGAAAAGGAGCACCGTAATAACCGGATTATCGTCATAACCGGGTATCGTACTCAACGGTACTAATTATACATAAAAAGACTAGAAATGTGCAAGGGAAATGAAAATAGTATCGTAATAAGCGGTACTATCGATATAACCGATATCGATATAACGAGACTTTACTGTATAAATAATAGGTGTGACTTAATTATTCTCTATATAGCTTTGACAATCTGGTGGAACTCATCTTTGCCAATCCACATGGGAATGGCACTTTTATATGTCTTACCTCAAGTTGAAAAAACTCACCTGTGAGTCAGCTCCATTTATGACGGAACTCATAACGAAATGTTTAATCGTCGTGTGTGTATTCTGGCAGTTGCAATTAAAGATGAAAGATGTTGTGGCAGCCTGCAACAAGGTCTGTCTGAGTTGTTTAAAGGCAAAATTGAAATCAGCTTGGCCCGAGATCCCACTGGGTTCCATTTGGAACACAGTGGAAAAACATTCTCTTATGATGCTCTTTTGTTTTTGTTTTGTTTTTTCTTCTTTTGAATGTGTTTCTAAAATCCCATCATTGGCACCCGCAAGCGTGTTAACCAAATAAACAAACAAAATGGCAATCAGAATCTGTGACATGTTTATGACTGCAGCACTTGTAAAAGCGAGAGAGAACCGCAAGGTGTTGCGCAGCTGGAACTCATTTCTGTTACATTTCCAAAGTGCCAAAATTAAAGTGATGTTCAGTAAACACAATCACATCTGCAGCAAATTAAGCAAGCTGTGGAATCTAATTGGATTGTGGTCAGCTACTGATGAGGTAAACGTTCTTGTTTTTTTTCCGTTCAGTCTCGAATGGACTTTTTCGGGGCCTCTGCCCAGAAGTTTGACAATCGTTTCGAGGTTATTTCCCAATTTCCAATGTGACTTTCAACAACTGCGGATGGAAACGGAAAGTGGAGGGGGTTCACTTCATGAGACCGAAAGTTGCTATCGGCAGAAATCCTAAAATCCTTTTTTAAGGAGACGCAAAAAAAAAAAAAAACAACAACAACATTGACTGATGATATGCGATTTATACTGGATAGTTTTAAGGCAATTGATTGGCTTAGTTAAAGTAGCAAGTGTTTTCTTTAAAGCCTAGCTGGCAAAGTCAAGGCCTGGGGGCAAAATCTGGCCCGCCACATCATTTTATTTGGGCTGCGAAAACAAATCAATCACGTCAAGTTCCATGATGCTTGCGAAAGCCAAACCAAAATTTCTAATTGTTGTATGTAAACAACAATAACAGTCATTATTTGTCATTCAAATTTGAAAACTGGTTATTTGTTAATTGTTGTGCACTATATATGGAATGTGTGGAGGTGATGAAACATCCTAAAGCACGGGTGTCAAAGTCAAGGCCCGCGGGCCAAATCCGACCCGCCACATCATTTTTTTCGGCCCACGAAAGCAAATCAAACTTGTTAAATTCCATGATGATTGCTAAAATCTGAGCCAAAATTTCAGATTTTTGGATGTCAACCACAATAAAAGTCATTATTCTTGACTTCAGATTTGAAAACGAGTTATTCATTAATTTGCTGTGTGCTCTATATGTAATATTTGAAGGGATTTAAACATTCTAATGGGTTCCCCAAATTCATAACGGCCCTCGAGAGGAAACCATAACTACAATGTGGCCCGCAGCAAAAAATGACTTTGACACCCCTGTTCTAAAGGATTTCCCAAATTCATAACGGCCCCCGCGGCAAAAAATGACTTGGACACCCTTGGTTTAAAGCAATGACTCTGTATTTCAATATTCAAAAATATTAATGTGGCGGGCATTATGGTGGTTAGCACATCCGTGTCACAGTGTATGGTCAGGGGTTCGATCCCAGCTGAGCCTTCCTGTGAGAAGTTGCATATTCTACCCATACGCACGTGGGTTCTCCGGGTACTTCGGTTCCCTCCCACATTGCAAAAACATGGATCACTCCAAATTGTCCCTGGGTGTGTTTGTGGTCACGAATGGTCCTTGTCTATGCCCTGCGATTAGCTGGCAAATGGTTCTGGGTGTCCCTTGCCAACTGCTCGTGGTCAGCTGTGAGATATTATGACTCAAATAACAGCAAAACGATTTTAGGCTGTAAAATGATGATATTTCTTAAAAAGCTTAGTCAGTTAGAAATGCGACTTGATCGCGTTCAATAAAGACCAACTATGTATAGATGAGTGTACACTAGCCAGTAGCCGTCGTCCATCGTCTGTTTAGGTCCAGACACAAAGAGAAGG